>NC_056746.1:1238313791-1238321291 GCF_019279795.1 Protopterus annectens
TGAAAATGCATACAACATGGGACACAACAGGTTCAAATAACAGGCGCCCACTAATTTATTTGATCCACATGGATGTACTATTTACTTAATTGCAAGCAAAAGAATGCTGCCATAACTTAGAATATTTTCGTTTAAATACATGTAAAGAGAGCTATACAAAAGACAGAATGAATCTCAGGCCAACAGGTTAAAGCCATGTAATTATGTTAATGTGTACTTCATTAGTTTCATGGCATGTGATTTCTGATTATCATTTAGCTATCTGACATCTGCACATTCTACCAGCTAGAAGCAGCTAGTGTTACTCTATGGGAAAATGGCTTCATAGTTGTTGTGAGACTTTCCAACAAATGCAACTGGAAAAGATATTAGACTTTTTACATATAATTAGTGGACTAGCTATTGACACCTTGTGGTGTAGTTTACAATAATCTATTCACATTACCTTACTCTATACTATAAGAAGGTAGCATTCTAATGTGGCATGCTTAACAGTCTTATTTACCCATTGTTGATGTAATACAATGGATCCATTGTGGAGGTTGCCAGAAAACATAAACACTACATGTGTATCAGTCCTGAGGTATTTGTTTAGACTTATAGCCTCTAAAATGTGTACCAGCATTGTTAAACTGTTACTTGCCAGCTTCATAGTACTAAAGTCTACATTTGAAAAGAGATCTATTGTTTGTGTGAATAACTACTGTATACAATGTATTTTTCTGTTAGAATTCAGGTCAATAATAGCAATTGAGGTAGCAATGTTATGAAAAGATACAGAAGAACCCAGGTACATGCATTCTTACAATGGATAAGATTGAAAGATATGCCAGAATCTGAGTGCTGGGACAGGGTTCACACCAGCAGCAGCTTTCACAATTTTTATGGAGTAATAAAGACCCAAACCACTGAAGTCAGAATGAAGGTAAACTGAAACATAATAGTGTGAACCATTTTTTACTGAAAATGAACTGTTGCAGAGGAGGATAAATATGACTGCAGAATACCTGCCTGAATGTAGGAAGTATGGCTAGTGGCAAAAAAGCAGTGTGACTATGAAGCCATAAGTTGGACAGAACCAATGTTTTTCAGCTTGGTAAGAAGAAGGACAGAGCTGCCTTTGTCTGTTGGGAGGTTCATGGTTTATATTTTACAGGATGCAAACAAAGACAAAAACAGAACAGTGTGTGGCAGAGAAAAGGGAGCAGGTCCTTACATGCAAATTGTTAGGCAAGTGGTTAAGACTAGTTAGCACAGTGTTTAAGGTCTTTGCTCCCAAAGATCCTGACCTCTGACCAATGCCTCTTTGGAGTTTGCATGTTTTCCCTGTGTCTTTGTGGGGTTCCTCCCACCTCCAAAAAACATGTTGAGTGTTTCCATCACAAACTCACCAATAAATGGAGTTGTGGGCAGCAGCACATACTCTACATGTGCCCTATAGGGGGAAGGGTTGTACAGACCAACCGCTTTGGGCATTTACTGTGGTGAACAGTATCCTCAAGATAGGAGAATGCGGATCACAGACTGTCGCTGTGGCAGGGCTAGCCACTTGGCAGTGTAAAATATGGCTCTAGGTGATTCAGTCATGTTGACAAATGTCACCAAATGGGTATGGGTAGTTACCAGTGATAAGTGGGTTGAGGACCAGCATGCCATACAGCACAGCAACCCTGGGTCAATAAGCTACTGGCTGACGAGTGTCTAAGTTGCCCAGCCTGAGTTATCTCAGATATCTGTTGAGTGAAAGTGGGACATAAAACCAATCAACCTGCCAAACATGAACTGAAGATTGCTACACTTAATGTAGGTTCACTGACAGGATACAGCTTGGAAGTGGATGCTATGATGATACAGAGGAGGCTGGACATCCTATGTATCTAAAAGACAAGATGGAAGGGCAGTGCAGCAAAGCCAATTGACTTGGGATCCAGAGCCTTCTACTCAGGAGGGAGACAGGCTAGAAATGGTGTGGGAATTGTGGTGAGAGAGAAGCTTCAGAACACAGTGAAGGATGTCATCAGAATTAGTGACAGACTCATGGCAATCAGACTCCAGTGTAATGATAGGGCAGTATTCATAATCTTAGCCTATGCCCCACAGCAAGGTTGTGATATTGAGGAAAAGAGTTAATTCAGACTAGATAAAGCAGGACAACATGAATTGGTGTTGATAATGGGTGACTTGAATGCACATATCGGGACAGACAGAACAGTATATGAGGACTGCTGGGGTCCACATAGGTGGGGCAACAGGAATAAAGAAGGAGAGGCCATTCTAGATTTCTATCTGGCAAATGGCTTGATAGTAACCAACACATGGTTCAGAAAAAGAGACAGTCACAAGATTACATACAAGAGTGGCCAACGTGGAACTCAGGTAGACTTCCTCCTAGTAAGGAAAAGGGACTGGGGTAGAATCAACGATTGCAAAGTCATCCCCAGTGAAACAGTAAGCCCACAGCATAAGCCACTGGTTGCCACAATCAGCTGCAAGCAGTGATCAGAGAAGGCTCTAAGTTCAACAGAGACCAGGCTGAAGACCTGGAAGCTGTCTGGAGAGAAAATACAAATGTTTCAAGGAATTACTCAGGGCTGTAGCACCCCAAGAAAATGGGGAAAAGGTGGAGTTGAAGAAGAATGGCAGCACCTCAAAACAGCATGTGTTAGGACTACTGAACAGATATGTGTCCAACCAGGTTTGGAAACCAGGTATATAAGGAAAGCAGGTGGTGGAATGCAGAAGTCTAGAAAGTTATCAAAAGAAAGAAGGAGTGCAGGAAAAAGTGGGAGACAGAAAAGACCAATCAGGCTAGGAAGGAATACTGGTTGGCTAACAAATCAGCTAAGAATGGAGTTGCAATAGCAAAGAATAGGGCATCAGAGGCACTCTACCAACTTCTGGAAAGTGACTCAGTAGGTGGCACAAAGAAACTATATCAGGTTGCAAGGCAAAGACAGAAAGATAAAGAAGATAGTCAGACATCCTTCATAAGGGATGTCAGCAACTACCTGCTCACCAGTCCACAGGATGTCAAAGGCAGATGGAAGGAGTACTTCCAGCAACTTTTAAAAGAAGGAAACCCTGCAGAAGCTGTACTGCCACCATACGCAGCCTACAATGAACAATTAAGAAGAGCTCACCATAGAAGAAGTAAGAACAACACTATGAAAAATGAAGTCAGGGAAAGCACAGGCTCAGATGAGGTCACAGCAGATATAATAAAGATGGTGGGTGAGATAGGAGAGAAATGGCTCCTGGGGGTACTTATAGCAGTGTGGAGAGAAAAGTGTATCCCAGATGACTGGAGAATAAGCATACTTGTGCCAGTGTAAAAATAATAGAGGGGGCATCCACAACTAAGGGCAGTAAAGAGGCATCAAACTTCTATCACACTGCATGAAAGTTCTGGAGAGGGTGACTGATAAATGGATATGCACAGTAGTAAAATGTAAGATGGGAGATGAGCAGTTCAGATTCAGATCAGGATGACGCACAACTGACCTGATGTTTGCAGTGGAGAAATAGTTGAGAAGAAGCTAGAGATGAGGAAGGAGTCCAACTGGGCATTCCTAGACTTGAAGAAAGTATATGACAAGGTTCCAAGAAAGCTGATCTGGGCAGTACTGCGGTGGTTTGAAGTCCCAGAAACATTGGTAGAATTAGTGCAGGCCATGAATAAGAAGCCAATGACTCAAGTATGAACAGTGTTTGGCCTCACAGAGGGGTTCCCAGTGGGAGCAGGTGTACACCAGGGTTCAGCTCTGAACCCACTGCTGTTCCTACTGGTGATGGACTACATTAGCAAACAGTTTGGAGGGGACAGATCAACAATGTTGCTGCATGCAGATGATCTGACATTACAGGCAGACTCTGAACAAGAACTTTAGTAAAGGATAGGGGAATGGAATGCAAAACGGATGGCACATGGGATGAAACTAAGCATAGAAAAGACAGTGGTAATGGCAGCAAACTGTGGAAATCAGAAGAAGCTGAGAATTGAGATAGAAGGGAAGATAGTGGAACAGGTAAATAGCTTCAAGTATCTAGGATGGATGGCTGAGGAGAAGGAATGTCTGAATGAAGGGGTCAAAGCAAGAATCAGAGGGGCTGCAGCCAACTGGCATAGAGTGTTACATGTAGTCTATGACAGTAAATTGTACAAGACAGTGGTGTGACCAGTGCTAATGTATGGTACAGAAACCTGGGCAGCAAAGGCGGAACAGATGAAGAAGCTGGAGGTAATGAAAATGAAGTGCCTGAGAAGGGTGGTAGGATGCACACTGTGGGACAATAGAAGAAATGAGGACATAAGAGCAGAAGCCAAAGTAGTTCCAATTGCAGAAAAGTTCAAAGAGAATAGATTACAGTGGTTTGGACACATGCAGAATAGTAGAAGACAATCTGGTGAAGAAGATTTGGGACAGAGAGGAAGAAGGTAAGAGGAAATGAGTATATCCAGCAAAGAGGTGGATGGATTGTGTGAAAGAAGATCTGTGACAGTCAGGCATAAATGTCAAAGAGGGTAGGAGTGTGGCATTAAATAGAGGGAGATGGCGACAGTTAACACGATTTCCCGACCCCATGTAGAAAATGGGAAAAAGGGGGCTGATGATGATGATGATGGTTAAGATCTCTGTCTGACATCTCCATGGTCAAGGGCTTGGTCCTGACATCTGATCACTGTATTTGTGGAGTTTGCATATTTTCATTACATAATTGTCTGTTTTCCCCAAGTACTCTAGTTTCCTACCTTCTTTATAATGCATGCTGATTGGTTAACTCAAACATTGTCTCTCTCTCTCTCTCTCTCTCTTGGTTTATTATCAAAATCTCAATGTTCAGAACATTGGACGTTTGATACAATGAAAATGATGTCACATTTCCGGCATACTAATTAGCTTATAATGTAGAATCTGTTGATCGACTTTAACAGAATCAACATGAATGTCGAAAATCAGCCATGATGGCAGTGTAGATGCAAATGTAAATGAAACACCTACACTGCCAATCATGTTTTACCAGGGGGGCAAGCCCCCCTGCACCCCCCCTCTGCGGGGGCTGCATCCCCACACCCCCTGCATATTAAATATTCTAATTCCGAGATCACACTGCAGTAAGGAAAGGGATACATTTCCCTTTCCGCACTGTACCAGGACTCTATTCACAACATCAAGTTACTATCATCAAATGCACACTTGCATTTCCTGATATGTAATCTCGATCTACTAGTGTTCGGCAACACAGAAAGTTGACTACCTAATGTTTGACTTTCCGAGTTCGCTGAAATGAATTTTAACATTTTGATAGAAAACCCTCTCTCTCTCTGTATATCTATATATCTATCTATCTATATATCTATCTATATATATCTATATCTATATATATATATATATATATATATATATATATATATATATATATATATATATGGGTCTAGTATATAAGCTCGAGTGTACACAATATCGAACTGGGAAATCTCGAACTGAGTTGCATGAAACCACAGTAACTCAAAACCACATAAAACAGAAAGCGGAAAATCACAAACCTATCACAGCAGCAGTGCTTCCTGTGTTTTCCTTTAAATTTCGTGCAGTCATCACAGATGCTGTAGTCAGCTACAGCTACTTACTATGGCGGATGTACGCAGAAATGCTCCTGGTGTGCTGGGGGAAGTGTATAAAACATCTAAATCGCAGAAGTGATGAGTACAGGGGGACGATGACCTCCCTAGATCTAGATGTGAATCCCTTCATGATCAGGTGGGCAATGTAGAAGGTTTTTCTAACTACTTTGGCAACATGAGTGTCAAATGAAAGGTTACTGTCAACCTGGGTCCCCAGATCCCTGATGACTTCTTCTGTGCTCAGTGGATTGCCACCTATATGGTAGCTAGGGGTAACCTTGTTTTTCCCAAAGGGTATGACTATGCATTTCTTGGCGTTTAACTTTAGGCCATGGCTCTGGCACCAGTTATCCATTTCTGTGAGGCCCTTCTGAAGGATATCTGTGTCAGATGTGTTTTCGACTATGGCGCCCAGTTTGCAGTCATCTGCAAACTTTGTCAGCCATAACCCTCTTGTGTTTGCTTGTACTTCAGAAAAGTAGATGCCGAACAAGAGTGGTCCCAGGACTGAGCCCTGTGGGACACCACTTGTGACAGGCTTTGAGTCTGACATGGCACCAGCAACTCTGACCCTGTGGGTTCTGTCACTTAGCCAGTTTGCAACCCATCTTGTGATGTATGGGTTTACATTCAAGCTGATGAGTTTTTCGACGATACCTGAGTGGAGTATTGTGTCGAAAGCCTTTGCCAGGTCGAGGTAGGCTGTATGGACTGCCTTGCCCTCATCAATGGCCTTGGTGACTTTCGAAAAAGTCAACCAAGTTTAAAAGGCATGATCTGCCTTTGACAAAGCCAAACTGGGTTGGATCCAAAGTCTGCAAGTTCCCTATGTCTTTATTTATGAGTTCCATTATGATCCTCTCCATGGCTTTGCAGATAAGGCTTGTCAAGCTAATGGGACGGTAATTTCCAGGGTCGGTGGAGGTACCGCCCTTGTGAAGTGGGACCACAGTCGCCGTGCGCCACTCCTTGGGTACGTATCCTGAGGTGAGGCTAAGATTAAACAGCTGTCCTAACTGCGGGTTTAATTCCTTTTGAGTTCATGGAGCACACAGCCGGGAACACCATCTGGTCCCATGGATGCTGTGTTTTTTGCCTTGGAGAGAGCAGTTCTCACTTGGGCGTTGGAGATGTTTGGGGGGGGCTACAATCCTCTGGTATAGATATCTCTCCTTTTGGGGGGGGAGAAGTTTGCACTGAACCTGTCAGCCAGTATGTTGGCAATGTGTGTAGGTTCAGTAATCTTCACATCATTTTAAACTAATTCTGAGCATATCTGGGAGTTTCCTCCTAGGTTTCTAACATAGCTAAAGAAGGCCTTATGATTGTCTTTTGAGTCCTTGGCGATTTTTCTCTCAAAATTTGCCTTGGATGATTTTATGAGAGCTCTTAGTTTTTACTTATAATGATCAAAGGTGTCTTACCTTTCAAGGATTTTGCTCTATCTTGTAGTAGCTTCCTCCTTTTGTTGTAGAGCTTGTTTATGGCTGGGGTCCACCAGACTGGACGCTTGCCTTTGGTACAAAGAGTCTTAGTTTTGTTTGGGATTGCCTGATCCATGCAGTCCTGTAGGTGCTGGTAGAAGGCATTTGTAAGTGATTCAGCGGTTTGAGTAATGTTTACCACTGGCTCAGGGGCCTTAAAGGAGACCACACTAGTTTTTAGAAGTGTGAAGTCGGCTTTTGAGAAGTTTTTCACTGTGGTCTTTTTTATTTCAGGTGGGGCGGGATGAGGACCTCCAGCGAGATTAGTTTATGATCTGATCTCACCAGTGAGGGGTATACTTCCGGTGTTGAACATTGTGATCCCATGTTCGTGATGATGAGATCAAGTATGTTTTCTCCTCTTGTGGGGATGGTGACTAGTTGTTCCATGGC
>NC_056746.1:1238326291-1238433791 GCF_019279795.1 Protopterus annectens
TGAGGTGTAGTATGGCTATTAACCTTCTCCTCTTGACTGTCTAGCACAATCTTGGGTGGAGAGAGAGCTTTGCTTCCAGTTTGGCTATGTAAGTGCATCTCTCACAGGTTGTAGTGTTGGGTGGTAGGAGGAGAGGGCTGTCTGTGTACATGAGGCAATTGCTGCATTGCCCCAGTATGCCCAGATTCACCAGGTGGACAGGAGAAATCAGCGGAAGCTGACCCTTGGACATGCCTGGTTTGGTGCTTTTTTTTGAAAAGTACAGGAGCTGTTTTCCCTTACCTTAGCAAGGTACTTTGCAATTATAGGCTGTTTAGTGTCTATGATAAATTTATCCTTATTAATAAGGAGAGTTGAGTGCTTGTATCAGTTTAAGGCTTCCTAGTGCGTTCCAGCAGGTATTAGAGCAAGTGCTAGTCACAGGGATGCTTAAAGATAAGATAAAAAAATGGTTTATCCTAAACACTGTAGTGTGCACTAGAGAAGTTAGATATGAAAGTATGTAACTTAAGTTTTACCTGTCTAAAACGTTAAGTTTTAGTGGAGAGTCACTATTTTTAAAACAGCAAGATTGATTGAAAGGGGGTGATCACTTTTATATTCTGGGACTATGGAATACAGTAGAATGGCCAATAAATTTAAATAGTTGAAGGGGAGTGATTTCACAAAATGATAATTTTGTGCTTACTCACACAAGCCAGTGAAAGGAGAGGAAATGAGATATATGGTCAAATTAACATAAGAGGTAGGCAACTAGAAAGACAGTGGTATTTAAGAACACAACAGTGACAGAGTGAGGGGGTGGAGAAAAATTTCTGCCTGACTCACAAGAGACAGAGCTGTGGTGTCTTTTGAAGTTTTAATATGCAGTTAAAAGCAGAACACAAGCAAAACACAAGGTAAAGAAAACAAATCA
The DNA here is from genome assembly GCF_019279795.1 of Protopterus annectens. Lineage (NCBI taxonomy): Eukaryota > Metazoa > Chordata > Ceratodontiformes > Protopteridae > Protopterus > Protopterus annectens. The sequence goes on from NC_056746.1 coordinate 1,238,327,208, forward strand.
CAGAACTCAAAATATAAAAAGGCAATAAACTAATACAAAATACAACAAATAAAAAGTAAACCAACCCTTCCCTCACAGCAAAGTGTAGCAGAGTCTGGGTGAGCCTTTCCTGTAGTTCAGCAGTTTTACTTGTCATGATTTTAACATTTATGGCAGCAAAACTTAAGATTACTGGTGTTGGGAGTTGATCATTGTAGGTTTAGAGTAGTATGTGGAAGACAATTGTCTTGATGTTCATTGTGTTAAGTGGGGCCAGGATTTGGGTGAATGTCTCCTCCTAGAAGGATTTTATTATATTGGGGAATTACTGATACTTGTTTCTGGAGATTATTTTTCCACTTAATTTTGTTTTTGTCTGAGTTGAAATGGAGTTAATCAGTCTATATTTGGAGTAAAGATGAGGGTGTCATTAAACAGGTTTGGTACGATGTATGGAAAGTGTAGGGAGGAAGTATGAATAAGTGGTTGTGATAGGGTTAGAGAGATGTTGAGAGCTGTGATAGTGTCATGGTAGGATTAGAGATGGTCCAGTAGAAAGAGAAGAACAAAGGATAAGCTGAGGAACAGCATGATTAAGTAAAGGGATCTGCACGTTATAATCGGCAGGTAGTGGGCAAGCAGGAATCAAGCAGGGCAGAAGCATATTTAGTGGTGCTGGAGTCCGAAAACTCATAGAGGGTAAGTATCAAAGAAGTATTTTCTATTAAAGAAGAGAGTTAGGTCGTCCTAATATTTTCTCTGGAATGTAAGGAATAGAAGTGTTAAAAGGCTAGAATATGAGAAAATTAGAAGACACAATGTAGATGGGAATGGTGCTAAAAGATTAAATTGATGTTGGGAATTAGGTAAAAAGAACAGGATTTTTTGTAAGATAGAAGTAAGGTTGTTTGGAAGGGTTAGGGAATAGGAGTCACAAGTGTAATGTGTCTGTAGGAAGTATAGCAGTAGAGTAAGAGGGGGGTGGAATTTGGGTTTAGAGTAGGGCAGCAAAGTGAGGTCAAGTGTAGTAAGGCTGACTATAGCAAGGTTCCACCCTCAGGTGAAATTATAACAGACAGTAATCAATTTATAGCTGATACAAAGTAGTTAACAGAAAGCTACAAATTAGAACAGATTTTCTTTCATTCCCTGAATACAGAAACCTGTCAGCCAGGAAGATTAAGTAACTGGCATGTACAGTGTAAACTAATGGTCAACAGAAAGGAAAGTGGTCAGCTTTGTAAGGGGCTCGGAGTGCAAGGACTACTGTTATGGAGTGAGGATGTTACAGCCAATGTCCAGAACAGGCAGCTATTTGACTAGTTGATGTTAATACACAATAAGCTTGTTCAAGTTAAATCTGTTTGCATTATACAATGGCAAAATTCTCAGTGGAAACAACTGGGAATTGTCCCTCATGGTAGAGGTCCTGCAGTACTGGGGTCAGATGTAGTGACCACAGGCTCTGAAAGGAAAGAAAAAAGAAAAATAAGAACAAAATTCCTGAATTGCCTTATTATATTCTGGCAATGAAGTGATAACATCTTGAACTTCAGAATCTTGATGAAAAGATTTAGAACAGAAAGATTCTACACTAGCCTCCAAGGCCCTTCTGGTTTGGGAACTAATAAAAAAATATGAATAACCTTGAGAGGCACTGGTTCTATGACTCCCCGAGACAGCATGTAGTAGGGGATAGGGGGAGACATATGTTTCTTTGGACAAAAGGGAATCACCTGGAAAGGAGGGATGAACTCCCATTGACAAGTGTACCCCTCACTGGACTACATTCAGAACCCAACCATTTGAAACAATTTGACACCAAAAGGGATGATGAAGCCTTAGAGACAGTAGAAAAGTTGTCGGAGTACTGGCTCCTTGCTGCTTAACCTGCTTTTTCAAAGTTAGCCGAGGAGGTGAAATTTCAAAGTTAGCTGAGGGTGGCGAAAGCCAGGGTACCTTTTGGCTAGGTTTATATAGGCCCTAGGGCCAATAGCCTAGTACCTACCTATGAACCTATTATGAAAACAGGTGGAAGAAGGACCGCAACGAGCCAGAGAAAGAGGATATGGGGAAAGTACAAGAATGGAGAGACGGTAAGAAAGTTTGTGAATGTAAGGTGAAAGGTTACCAGGAGGTACACTGATAGAGAGCCACAGTAATGTAGTGTGTACAGAGAGCTGTACAGAGCAAGGTATAACACAGCACTACACTGATACACTGACTATAATACCATCACTTGGTAAACATTCATCAACCACTATGTCAAAAGACAGAGTTTGATATATATATATATATATATATATATATATATATATATATATCTGTGTGTGTGTGTGTGTGTGTGTGTGTGTGTGTGTGTGTGTGTGTGTGTGTCTGTGTGTGTGTGTGTGTGTGTGTGTGTGTGTGTGTGTGTGTGTGTGTGTGTGAAAATACCAGAAACTGACTCTACATATTTGTTAAAAGGCAGGGGCTGAACATACATAAAGGTTATCCGATTTGAGTGAAAGTGATACAAGTCCACATGCTACCAAAGTCTATTCATTGTTCTACACGTATGTGCATCTATTCATTGTTCTACACATATGTGCCTAGATATAAACATTGTTCTACACATATGTGCCTAGACATAAACATTGTTCTACACATATGTGCCAAGACATAAACATTGTTCTACACGTATGTGCCAAGACATAAACATTGTTCTACACATATGTGCCAAGACATAAAGAAAATGAAGCAGTGATCATTTTCTTACTACTTATGAAAACATTTCTTTTTACCTTATGATAACACAAGCAAACACGTATCTGTTAAAAGATCCAGAATATTGAGGAAGCCAGAACATTTCTGTTTCACACTGCTTCACTATTACTGTGATAAGTTCAAATGAAAATTTTGGTAGTTTGTTTATATGATAAATGTGCATCTACTTGCTAGCTATGTTGCTCAGTATGATTAAATAATCTGTTCTATGGATTTAAGTTTGGCTGTCTTAACAGTGAATGTGTAGTAAATAATTTCAATGTGCAAAATGATTTTTTATAAGCCAAACAAGGAGCTACTCTTTAACATGAGCAATGGCTGAGAGGTATGAATTCTTCTATGGATGTTGTGCTAGTTTATTTCAAATATGGACTTTCTTCTACTACCTTTTTCCAAAATAAATAATTTGTTCTATAACATTACTTACACACACATATACAAACTTTTTGAATATAGCCCTCCTCATTTCATCTGGGACAAGTCTTCTTGAAATTGCCTTCATGAAGGAATTATTTTCCTGGTGCAATTGTTGCATTATGTAGAAACCTAAAGCTGTGCAGTGCAGCTTCTCCAGTTTATGTAATTAAGTTCACTGTCATCCTACTCCATTAATACGACCGAGTGCACAGAGCCCTGTGATTAATTTCTAATATTGGGAAAAAGACAAACTAGTTAAATGTTTCTACAGTAGCAGATCCAGTCTTAACAATTGTTAAGTACCACCCCCCCCAAGCCCTGTTAATATCAAATTGTTAAGTCTGGGTCTCACACTATGTACTAAGGCCTGACAGTGACAGCTAGCAAACAACAATGGCAGAATCTGAAACAGCTTAATTTCTGCCTGTTGACTATGCAAGTACTCTGTTTCTTACTTTGCCACAAAATCTTGCTCTGATGTAAGACATTTGTCTCTGTGTGGCAATGCCCATTAAGTGCTTTACAGCTTTAAAAGCCAGCAAAACACTGCATTTTTTTTCTTTCTGCAACTAGTAATACATAGAGCAAAATGATCCATGTACTACAAAGAACTATGATCAGGTCACCGATCTAATCTGCTATTATTGTTCTCGACATAGATGCCTAGAAATTCTCCTTGAGAGTGAAACTCTAGGTGTTAATCTTGGTATCATTTCTCAAACACATAATAATATGGCTATGATCAAAGACTCAATTATAATCCTCTGAGCTGTTGCCATTTTTGTTCGTGCTGATGTTTCTGTAGAAACTTAAATCCACTTCTGAAAGCATTCACTGCAGTCTGAACTCATTCCTCAGTCCAGTCCTCGGTTTGTCTTTCAGCAAAATCATGAATCATGCATGTTTTTCACTGAGATCTCCAGGCTCAGACAGATTTTCTTTTAGACATATATATGCTGACAACTTCCCTTTCATGCTGATTCCTTTTATGCAATGTAAAATCTTTCTGTGTTCAACAAAGATCTCAGTGATATGTGGCTCTATAAAACATTTAACACAACTTCAAAGTTCATGGTTGTTCTGCTTATGCTCTTAATTTATGTAGAAAAACATTTTTTTTGCCTCCAGTTAACCTCAATAAAACTGGTACAATGTTCTTAGTAGTATCTCACAAAACATATTCCAAGCTTTCAGTAGCTGCTATACAAATTTCCTGTCATTCTTTAAATATAGTTGAATATTTTTTAAGTATGTTGATCTGCACTGTTTACTATGTATTTTGTTTTCTTGAAAGTTTACTTTTTTTATTCTCTTGGCAAAATCTTTCTTGTAATTCATGTACATCTACAGCATATTTCCTCATCTTCTCTGTCTTCATTTATATTCCCCACCCCATTATGTATCCAAATGAAAATAAAAATGAAAAAGCTTCACTTTCTGTTGTTGTTGTTTGTCTTTTGGCTTTTCCCGGTTAGGGATCGCCACAGCGGAACTCCAGTCCGCTAATGACTGGCAGTAGATTTTTCACGAACGCTGAGGTGCCAGCTCAATGTTCAACCTTCAACGAAGTCACATCCATTTACACATGTTTTTTGAATGCCCACCCAACCACGGGGAGGACATGCAGACTCCACACAGAAGGCACTCCCCGCACTCCAGCCGAGAATCGAACGGGAGATGATGTTATGAAATTGACCATCAGAATGGCATATGTCTCCTGTCCTATTCATAAACAGTAACATCTTTTTAATTGTACTGTGTTACCAGCCTAACCTACCCAGTTAACAAATAAATACGTTTAATAAAAGAAAATGGTAGTGATATGCCTGCTCACTGTCAGGTCATGTTTAGTGCCAAAAGCAAAGCTAATTCAAATCGATTTTAGACACTTCTGGAATGGATATATAATTTACCATATTTCAGAAGTAAAATATTATATACGGAGAATGTTGACTGTATGTTAACTGAGCCTGAGGTAACTGCTGCAGGCTAAACATTACTTCATGGATTAAAAGTGAAAGCAAAAACAGGCCTGGCATTGATCCCTTTGTTACTCATAGGAATGTGTACTACATAGTGACAGAACTTTACAGTAAAATAGGTTCACTTTCTAGAATGATCCACAGGAACCATTTTCAATGTATTCCATTATGATGTTTTTTTTATACAAAGCGTAAAGGTTCCCCTATATCTATATGTGTATTTGTATGTTTTTTTTTTTTTTGAGGTAAAACTCGTTGACTTATTGAAGCTTCAGATGGATTTAAGAAACCAGTCAAAGTTTCAGCTTTATGTAACATCATCATCATCAAATTCCCTTTTTTTTCCCATTTTTTTCTACACGGGTTGGGGTGTTGTGTTAACTGTCACCAACTCTTTAAAAACTGAATATTTTCATTTCTTTCAACTATTTGTAAGAAACAATAAAAACTGTGTAGGATCATGTTCCCTTGAACCCTCCATGTGAAGGCTTTGCCTCGACACTCCATTTATGTCCGTATTATAATTCAGCTTTGTATGACTACAGATAAAAAAGACCAAAACTTTGACTCACTGCCAGCATTACAGACTGAACTACACTGGACATGATTCTTACATTAAGCAAGATTGGGGATTTCCACATCAAGGAACAGGTGTAGAGAAACCATACAAGAGGAGCAGTGTAATGCAGGAACTTTTGCCAAGTAGAGCAGACTAAGATGATATTACTGTGAGTGATGTATCGTATTAGGTGTGAGAGCCCTGGGAAACTTCACTTTATGCCTAAGTTCTCTGAGTCCTTCATTTCAGTAAGTTCAAAAGTGTTATTATGGCAGAGTTCAACAGAAGGTGACAAGCAGTCAGCAGGTCATTGTGGTGGGCTCAAATGATAGCAGGTGATTTCCAGAAATATTCCTATTTTTCTGACTTCACTGTAGCTGGTTGCCTGTATCCAATGGGAAAGCAGAAGAGATTGAGTCATGACACGGGTGTTTTGTGGCATCCTGTCAAACTATAACAGAATATCTCCAATGTGAGAAAGATGTATTTGTATTGCATTTCTGCCCCTGACAATGATGAACTGAATGTTTTGTTACATTTTATGCATTTTCATCTGCGGTGCTGTAACACTGATGCTTTTAGAACTGTGGTTTTTTTTGCCTTTTTTTGCCTTCATTTTTAACTAAACTCTAGGCTTGCTGTTAAAACTTTACCTACACTTTTGGCATGTCATCATACATTCATTTACATCGCTGGCACTTTTTCAAAGCTTTTAAAATTACTGTAACCCTGCCACATTTATACAACTCACTAAAACTAAACCAAAAGATAACATACTGCAAAGTCAAAACACAGACACATACATAACACCAAGGCATCACAGAAGATCTTAACAAAGCAAAACCAGCCCCAAACCCAATTCCACATTTATATTAAAAGAAAAATGAAATACGTCAAAAATTAACTGACTTTAACCTGATCTTTTGGCACTGAGAGATTAATATCTGATTGCACCCAGGTCACCCGTGTTTTACAAGTGGCTTGGGTGCTTGAGGAACTGGGCAGGGATGCATAGGAGATTCTTGCCAAAGCTGGCTCACTCATCCTGGCAAGAGAGAGCTGCCTAGGCTGGTGCAGTAAAAATAAGTGCATTAACAGCCTGGTGAGTTGTGCACTGCATGAGGCATAGTGATTTGTGGGATGTTGTACACACAGTGTGATGTGACAATGGCATCCTCAATCTCCTTTGCAGCCCCAGAGGTGGGTCAGGCTGAGCCTGGAGGTGGCTAAACGGATAAGGCATGTCCGGTAGTACCAGTAAACACAGAGAGCAGGTGATAGCATTTTTAGTACAATAATCCTGCTTTGCCCATGAGTCAAGCATTGTGTTTCATTTATTTATTTATTAAGGAAAAAAACACTAGGGAAAACTAAACCAATGGATAGACAGAATCTTTTAGGAAATGGTTTGTGTGAGATATGATGTACCTTGTACTGTAGGATTAGTGACTTGTGACTTATGGCTTTAACTCTTATTTTGTTAACCTATGAATTGTGTGTGTGTGTGTGTGTGTGTGTGTGTGTGTGTGTGTGTGTCTGCATATATATATATATATATATATATATATATATATAGATATAGATATAGATATAGATATATATATTATATATATAATATATTATATATATATATATATAATATATATATATATATATATATTATATATATATATATATATATATATATATATATATATATATATATATATATATATATATATATATATATATATATATATACATATAGATATAGATATAGATATAGAATTATTATTACAACTACAGATCCAATAACTAATGGTAAACTCATCAGGTACAAGCTCATGGATGAAGACAGATACAATTTCCATTTACATAAAAAGACTGACATTACAGTAACAGACTAAAAGGTTTTTGTAATAAAAGTTACAGCTTTCTACTATTTACTGAATTATTCACAGATGTTTCAAGTATATGCAACTATAGCTTTAAGAACTCTAGAGCTTTAAGAATAGAGATAGCGACCAGAAGATATTGTTGTCTAACATATATTTCAAAAAGAAAGTGAGAAAGATGTTCAGGATTTACAGGGTTTAAAAAAAGTTATACGTATCCAGTATTTTCAGTGTCCCCTATATTATCATGTATCTATTTATATGCCTGGCACTTCATCAAAGCAAAAATTTAATTAAATAGCTCTCAGGACAAATGTCAACAAAAACAATTGTTAGTCAGACACCATGCTGACATGGTTTTCTGTCTGAAGTGTGAGACTCAGTACTACATGTTCCAGCCCTTTGAAAACTAAACTGTGATTACAGAATATAACCTATTGATACACCTTTAAAATTTCTTTGGCAGAGTGGTTTCTCTCCACATTCCCAAATGTGGAAGAAGGCACCTACCACATACCTAACACTTACATTTGTGACTATTACACCTTGGAGAAGAGGGACTACTCTAAGGCACTGCAGTTCCATAATACCTACACATCTCCCTAATTGCACTTAAATGTTCATGGTACTGAGAATCACACTTATCCTCTTTAGAACTTCAACAAGCACCCATTTGTGACAGGTACATGTCTGGTTTTGCTGAAGCATGCATTATGTTTTTCAGTTATTTAGACCTTGGTAGGTTCTGTTATTTTCCAGTTAAAAATATTTTGACCCTCTTCTGTACGCTCTGTATAGCAAGACTGAGTGGTCCATCAGTTTCAAGAGCCTTTCAGAGAGCTGAGCTAACATTTTTAGTACAATAATCCTTCCTTGCCCATGAGCCAATTTTTAGACAGCTTACTTCTCATAAATACTAACACGACGTAGATTTGCCGATCTCCACACTGAATAACAAGAAATGCTCCACTGCTTCCACTCTCAGACTGCCAAAGTACAGACCAACTCAACAAATTTTATCCGTCCTCATTTTAAACTGCTATGATTTATCTAATTTCCATCAGATAGTTGCTGTCTGTTACTATCCACTTCTGTTTTCTTGCTGTCTATAGCGCAGCCATAACCATATCTTCCTTCTCTGTCTACGTCATGTAGCATGACTGCTTATCCTTACTTGCATGAATCGACAGGGATGACATGTCTCACCCCCCCCCCCCCCGCTAAAGTTTAAGGTTATCTTTGACAAATTACTTGTCTGGCTTGATTTCACATGCTTACCTGCTACAAAGTTACAATATGTATTTAAATATGTAATCCTAGAAGATATCCTTATGTTAAGTTTTACATTTTTAGTTCCTAGAAATGTAATAAACATTACCTCGTCTTTCCGCTTAGGCCTTTGATTTTTGATGCAGTTTTCATTCCTTGTAGATTGTACAATGATACGGGATTGCATATTGTCATTATTGTTTACAATTCTGCATTCTTCTACTTGCGTTTTGTATTTCTGTATTTGTCCTGGAAGCCAGTCTCTGCATATATATATTTTTTTCCTCAGATTATCTTATTAAATAAATAAAAATGAATAAAAATAAATACATAAATTAAACACAGTATAGAAATTAGCTTTTAAAAATAATGTGATCTAAATCAGCCTGTATTCATTTCTTGAAGACTCTTAAATGCTGGATATTTTCATCTTATCAGTTTTTCTGTACCCCTTATGTAGTAGACATTCTTACATTATCAGCTCTCTCACTGAATTATTTCACAGCTCCTAAAACAAGTGGGGGCAGTTTATAAAATTCTACTGCTACCTTTATCCTCTTCTCTTTGCTACAGACTTTGCCATTAATGTAGCACTCGTACTGTTTTTCATCTTATAAATTCATGGCATCATTAAAGCTATTTGCCAGCTCCTTCTGTCTTACATGCGTGTGATTTCTGCTCTAGAGCAATGGATTAAAAGTATCTTGACACTGCGTCTTCCATAATACATGAGCTGAACTCTTGGCAAATTCACATCCATTCACCTCTTGTTAAATCTCTCTAAAACCCAAGGCAGTGTTGCTGAGCTTGAAGAGTAAATTATGCTCTAATTCCCAGACATTTCTTTCTTTAAGGAAACAGTCTGTCCTGATAAAGCAGGCATGTCATTCAAACAGTTTGGTATTACACTTGATCCTTTTCAAGAATCTGACATGCACATCTCAACCACTTATCAGGTTACTAATGCAGATCTAAGCTTGTCTACAAATCTGTAACTTCCCTCCTTACCTCCCATCATTTTATCTCTCAGAATTCATAGGTCTATCCTGTTTATCAGTGCAAATAAACACAATGAAAGGAAGGCACTGTATAGCAGTGCCTGTAATTCTGGTCTCTCCGGCTCTTATCTAACTATAGACATCTCATGTGTAATGCTTTCAGTTTACTGACCCCTTACTGACTACAGCAGTCTGGCCTTAGTACCTTTAATTAACTCAATGCTACTCGCTGACATGCTTTTGTTAATGCAGTCGGAATACAAATTCAGATCTAGTACATTTTCTCTGATGTGATGTATGCTACAAAAAGAGGCAAATATGATCAATGCTTTCTGTAGTTAGTCCATCACTTTCACTTAATATAGTTCACTTTGTTACTTGTATGTTTTTGCATATTCAGCTTTATACTTACTTAGCAACATTACCTTACGTGTCACCCAGTCTTCTTAATTTTTTTCTCAAAACGTAAGTCTGTAGGCATCACATCTGGGGTGCTGTGCTTTATGCAGCTACACCATTCTGAGTGCCTTTCCTCTCCGTGTCCACCTTTACATCTCTCTCCATCTTTCTCTCCATTTCTCTCTTTGTTCTCTGTTGCTCATTTCTCTCAGTTATAATCAAATACTTCCTAGATGTTATAGTTTTCTCACTCTTGTACTTTCTTCGTCCCATCATTCTGTCACTTAGCTTTTTTTAAAATCTGAGAATTCAGATGAGAGCAAAGCATACATTTATTGCAATAATTCTTATGCAGGAATGTCTAGTTGAATATTCATTTCACCTGACTGAAGATAACATTGGGTGGTGTTCCTAATCTTTGCACAGATGTGGTAGGATTATTTGTAATGTCTGTCAGTGAGCATAGAAATGGTGTGATTCACCTAGGCCATTTACAGTAATGCACAATGCCTGTGATTTAGTTAAGCAAATTAAGTGTAATGAGACATGCTGTAGGTCGATTGGACACTCTAAATTGGCTCTCGGTGTGAGTGTGTGCATGTGTGTGCCTTCTATGGAAGGTTGGGTGCCGGGCTGGCAACTCGACACCGTAAAACACCACTGCCAATCATGAGCAGACAGGTGATCCACTGTGGTGACCCCTAACTGGAAAAAAGCCGAAAGAAGAAGAAGAAGAAGAAGATATAAATAAGAAATTGTGTGAAGTGATGCATGTTAATGAAGTGTTCTTGTGATTTTTAGCCCAATAGGTGTGCTCTACACACATACATTCTTAAAAATATTGCTGTATGTTTTGTATCTACTTTGCAATCTATAAACCATGTATGCACAAATACTTATAATCACCAAAAATAAATTATATCACCAGCGATCCCTTCACTACTTATGCACAAGTATGCACAAGCACTTCAACTGATATCAAAATGAAACAGCTCATCTAGTGACCTCTTCAGTAGTTTTGTATGGTCTCAAACTCATGGCCTTCAGCCCTAAAGCAGCCCTCAAACCAGCATCATTATAGATGAGGCAAGGGACCCCACTACTTTTCTATTTTCATTGCTTGCATTTCTTTTTGTCTTAAAGACTGTGGCATTTATCTAAGTTTGCTAGTCCTCATACAACACCAGTAGTCATTTGAGTTTGAGACCACTACATGAAATAACAATAAAATGAAGTATTTTCACCTAATTTTAGCTCCATTTAAATTCACTTATCCATGGTTTTGTCACACATTACTTGGGTAAGTTCAATGTTTTCTATGCAAATGAGGTCCTTTTACATTTATTTCTATGAATCAGAGTAACATGCCAATGAATAAGGCACCTAATACTTGTAGTACTTCTCTCCCTAAAGCTTATGCTTCAAGTATGCTACCTTTGTTGCTGTAAGGAGGCATGTTTATCAAAATGCGTCTGTATTTTTAGCATGGTTCACATATGCAGACTACATTTACATATCCATGTAGCTCTGCTATTCACAAATTTGCAACAATGCAAAAAGGTCAGGACTATAAATAATGCCCATTATGTGTCTGGGACAGCTAATATAGAGAAGATAATTTATGTATGCACGCACATGCACATACGTTCACATGCGAGCATGTGCCCCCCCCCCCCCCCCCCACACACACACCCACGTACATCTACACGCACACAAAATCTCAGTTGGACAAACCCAGTAAACAAAAGCAAAATAAAATAAAGCATAAAAAATAATTCTTTTGAGAGTAGAACTACGACAAATTGTGTAATGATTAAAATTAAGTGCTTTTGCCTTGGAGTCTATGTCCTTCATTCACCAAATCTGTAAACTGTATTTTCTATTAATGCCATTTGTAAAGGTATATTGGCACTGCCTTAACCCCTGCCCTGCCTAAGTATGTTTTTTTTAAGATGGATGGGAAGGTTAAGGTGAGTGCCAGCCTGTCTGCATGACTAACGTTTCATACAATAATTTTCAATAATCACAAGTGTGAACATGAGTGTGAAAGCTGCAAATATGTATACCCATGGACAGAATTCAATCTAATAAATACTCATTTTCATTATTTATTTATTTATGTCTGTCTGTCTTTCTGACAGCAAGACTCTGTTAGACTATAGTGGCCCTACCTCTGTTCCTTAAGTCTGGCCCTGAAATACTGCACAGGTTTATGGTTGTTTAATCTAAAGTTAGAGTTCACAGGTTCAGAGAAAACCATAGCAAGTTATAACCGCAAAGATATTATGAATGAGTTATTGTTGTTACTGTATATCACTAAAGAACATATACTCAATATTTTAAAACTGATAACACTTGATTTTTGCATTCTGTAAACCTCTTCATTAATATTGGGATATCTGTAGCAGAGAAAAGCTGTTAAAATTATAACAGTGACAGGTCTTCACCAACACTATAAACTAACTATATGTACAAAGCATGGAAAGTAATTGTTTGTTTACTAAAGCAATGATAATTCATATGAAATGTTAGTCAGGATGAGCAAACATGCAGTTCTTGCTGCAGGTAACTTTGCCTTCCCCCACCCCTAAACTAAATATACTCAAACTTTGTAGTATGAGAGTAATAGTAATGTTTATGATCCTTCTTTACTTCAAAAACAGGAATTCCATCTACCCCTGGAGTTAGTGTATAATATTTATGATCCTTCTTTACTTCAAAAACAGCAATTCCATCTACCTCTAAGGTTGACTACCCCTGGAGTTAATGGATAATGTTTATGGAGGATGAAGTCTCAAAAAAGTAACCATCTGAAATGTCGAGACCCACTTCAGCAAGTTCCAAGACATGGAGACTGAATGGCAGAAAAACAGACTTGCATGTATCATGTCTGATTTATCATTTTTCAGAATATTCCTTTTTCTCTGAAGTATGGCAATTTTGGAGTTGGCATATGTAAGTTCAGGGGAGTGAGGGGGTGCAGGGGGGGCTTTCCCCCTGCAAAAAAATAAAACAATAAAAAATAAAATAAGTTAAAAGGAGAAGAGCAATGTTTGATATTTGCTCTTATACCGTATTTTTGGTCTTTTTGCACTGTGTCTGCACTCTGTGCTACAAGTGCCAGCATTTGAACAGGGAGTCTCAATGTGGTGTGGATTGCAGGGAGTACAACCTTCTGGATTTACTATTAAAAAATGATGCATTTCTCTTTTAATATGTATTCTATTTATTTTTAACTTTTCGTTTCTACTGCTGTGATTTCACAGGGTATATATTCTTTCCATATACTATGTACTGAAAGGTAATGAAATATTAATATAAATAATCCAAACGATGCCACAAATCAAAACTTGCTATTTCTATGGTAAAGCGCAACATCCACGATAAATTATTCAAATTAAAAAGCACACTTAGGTCCTTAGTAACAAAATCTGACCCCTTCCCTTTCAGTTGCTAGAGGATTTTGGTAACACCTACTATCCACTCTTCCTCTATTCCCTCACAAACCCGTTTACAACTCCAGTCCTGTTCTCTAACCCTCTGACTCAGATTTATGACATTGCTGTTACAATTTACTAATTTTCCTCCATCGGATCTTCTAAACAGTTTTGGCACCTATTCTTTATTCTGCTCTCCATTTGTATTCTTTGAGGCTCCACAAAAACTTCCTCAACCAAGGAGGCTCCACTAGACCCCCCCCCCCCCTCGATCAACCGTATACCTCTCTCCTGCTAAATATTAGGCTGTCTGTCTGTAGTGTAGTACTGGCATTCATTTCTATACCAGTGATTTATGTTTCTATCTTTCTATAGAGAGAAATTCGTAACTTTCTATGTTGCTTGCTAACTTTCCTTAGTCTGAAAATTGGTGTAAAAAAAAAAATAAAAAAAAAAATAAAACAAATTAAAGTACAGCCGAAATCATTGCTTACAGATAATCATACAAACCAAAAGCCCAAGGTAACTCTTGGACTCAGTGTTAGCTCCGCTCCGCTCCCCTCCCTGCCTCCAAATTCCACCCGCCCCCATTAGTGCTAAATTTAAACCAGACTTTGCCACTCCCTTGCCACTCCCCTTCTGCTAAATACCAATCAGCATCTCACACATCATTGAACAACCCTTCCCCCTTAACCCATTTCCTTCTCTCCCGTTCTTCCACACCTTGTTAGCACAGTCAGCCATCAAAATTTGGCCAGCCCCCTAACAAAATGCAAACAAGTAAAAATAAACTAATTACCCTAATGCCTATACTATTTTTATTTTACCATCTTATTGCCTACGAGCAAACACATGGTATTCACTACCCAAATGGTCGGACACCCACGACTTCACACATAACACCAAACACTTTACCATCCCCAGCACAGCGAATATACCACCCTCTATAAAATACCTCCCCTGTACAGCCACAAAATATAATCCTAAAGACAAAGATTATATAAAACTTATAAACAAACTCCTAAAGCTCAGAATATCCTGTCACTATAACCTTATAACACATGGAGACATTCATCTCAACCCTGGCCCACCCACACCCAATAACCTCCACTCCTCTATCACAACCCCCACAGTCAAGCTACCCATGTATACTCCCACTAGTTCCCTCCTAGCATTTCAAGTAAATATTAGAAGTATTAACAATATGATTCCCAACCTACACAACCTTCTGGCAACTCACTCCCCAGACATTATGTGTCTTACGGAAACCTGGCTAAAACCCAGTACTACTGACAATAAGATACTACCTCCAGGATATAATATTCACCAGTTAGACTGTGCTACACGGAAAGGAGGTGGGATAGCAATCCTTTACAAAAATACTCTAACCGTTAATAGAGATACCATTCAACCTCCCCAATTCAATAACGTGGAACTCCTCATAACCAAGCTACAGATTAACCAAAACAAACACTTGAACATCGTCTGTGCATAGATTCCACCAGGCAACAACCTAAATATCCTAGAAGATATCCTTTACTGGTTATCCACTACCTATCCCCAAGAAACCATAGTTCTTGGTGACTTTAACACCGACTGGCACCCCTGCTCCTCCGAACCCCCCCCCCACCAATATAAACTTACCTGGGTTTAAACAGACCATAACCCCTCCCGCTAAGATAAACAAACCAACCAAAAGGGAAAGTATCCTAGACTGGATCCTAGTTAATAATCAACTCCAACTGTACACAGCTGGTACTCTCCCTGATGACCTCAGCGATCATTGTCTAACCTATATCATAAAACATAAGGCAGGAAACCCTCACCAGCCCAAATATAAAACAGTTGGAAACAGGAAAAACTTTGATGCTGCTATATTCCAAAATGAATTAAAAGCAGTTGACGGGTCAATACTAAAAAATGTAACATTAGAGGAGGCCATAGATCACTTTAACACTAAATTCCTAAGTATCCTTGAGTCCCATGCTCAAGCACGTACAATAAAAACTAGATCAAATACAGCACCATGGCTCACAAATAATACCAAAGATAAAATCAAAACTGGAAACAGAGCCTGGGCCAGCTATAGAACACCTAAAGCCCCACTCAACCATCTAAAACATTGTCAACTCAGGAATGATACAAAAACATCTATTTTACTGGATAAAAAAAGCTTCTACCAAAATCTCCTAGAAAAATACCATAACATCCCTCAAAAGTTATGGGTAGGCTTAAATCAACTACTTTGTTCAGGTCATTCCACCACCCCAACCCTGGCTAACTACACCCATAGTTCCCCAGAGACCATAGCTAGCGCCTTTAATAACTTTTTCACTGTGGTGCTGCGGTAGCATTGTCGCCTCACAGCAAGACATTGCCCCATTCAATTCTCAGCTAGAGCGTCTTCTGTGTGGAGGCATGCGTGAATGGGTGTGCCTTCATTGAAGGTTGTGCGTCAGGGCTGGTAACTCGGCACATAAAAAATCCACTACCAAACATTAGCTGACCGGAGTTCCGCTGTGGCGACCCCTAACTGGGATAAGCCGAAAGACACAACAACAACAACAACAACTGAAACAATCCAATCCCTAGCAAATCAACTAACCCCCTCTGACTTGAACCACATATCTAATCTACCCAATAATCACCCTGAATTTAGCTTTCAACCAATATCCACTAGTTCTATCAAAACACTTCTAAAAAAACTAAAACCTACCAGCCTCGCTGCTGACCTCCTCACTGCAGAGTACCTACAAATAGCTGCAGATGCCATTGCATATCGCGTATCTATCCTCATCAACAGAACCTTATCCAAAAATGCTATCCCTTCCCTCTGGAAAATATTTCATGTCATCGCACTCCATAAAGGTGGTAGCGCCTCAGACACATCTAACTATAGACCCATTGCCATTCTTTCCCCACTAGCCAAAATAATGGAGAAATGTGTACACAAGCAACTAATGCAGTGGTTCCCAAACTTTTTCAATTCTCGGCTCCCTTGCTGAATCCAGGTTTTCCCAAGGCACCTCCCACGATGCGCATAAAGTACATATTTCATTTATTTATTTATTTGACATTTGTTTAACGAGGCTGCCTGACTGGACTAGGAGACCTGGGGAGAAAAGCTCAAAAGTACAAAAAAAAGACAATTACCAAAAAAAGTGTACATTCTGCTTAACAGCATAACACTGATCTACTATGGTTGAGAGGTAAGCAAACCTAATGGCAACCTTATTAACTTTAAGTTTATAAGAGCAATATTTAAAATCTGTCCCTATTATTTGGCTCTGTCCAGCATACCTTTCAACTGTATAGATTTTTGCAGAATGTCCAGATTTTTGCCTCATATTTTTGGTCTTTTTCTCATAAAATTGTTGTTTTCTGGCAAATCACTGGCAGATCATTGAGGTTGAAGTCAGAAAATAATGACAGTTGAGTTTCATACTTCATACCCTTCAGAAAAAATCATGCTAATGCAAAACTTACATTTCTATCAACATTCTAAGTTTAAAAATAATAAACTTGGTGATAAACCAAACTGTGCTTTAATGCAAAAATTCAGTAAAAATTCAGTACTGGATTTTTACTGAATTTCTGCATTAAAGCACAGTTTGGTTTATCACCGAGTTTATTATTTTTATTTTTATCAGTTATTTGGTTTAATACGTTTTAAAGTAATTTTCTAAGTTTGTGAGAGAAGTACTTAAAAGTGTCCCTATTTTGAGCCTTTGTACCCCCACTATTTTTGTCTTTATCCAGATTTCTTGATCTAAGAGGGTGAGAAGTATGTGTCCAGTGGTATGATTCAGACTTACACAGACCTCATTGCTGCTGCCGCCAGGGATCACTCTCACTCTTCACTCTCTCCCCCGTGACAAACACACACACACACATACACACACACACACACACACACACACACACACACACACACACACACACACACACACACACAGTCACTTTCTCATTCATACCTGCATTCATTCACACATCACTCTCACTGTCTGTCACACCCACTTACGCATTCATTCATATAACCCTCTCACTCCTCCGATCTCACAGATACACACACACACACACACACACACACACACACACACACACACACACACACACACACACACATATCCTCATTCATACCTGCATTCATTCATACATCCCTCTCACTCTCCCAATCTTACACATACACACACAGTCACTTCCTCATTCATACCTGCATTCATTCACACATTGCTTTCACTCTCCCGAACACACACACACACACACACACACACACACACACACACAGTCACTTCCTCATTCATACCTGCATACACACACACACACACACACACACACACACACACACACACACACACACACACACACACACACACACACACACACACAATCACTGCTTCATTCATTCCTGCATTTATTCACACATCATTGTAATCTAACATACAGATAATCCTGGCTAAATGATTCTGTATTGTTTTCTCATTGTACAATAAATTAAATACATTATCTTGTCATGTTCCAGAAGCCACTGCGATAGTATGCCTCCTGACTTACCTCATCATTTGACAATTTCTAAACTGATATGCAGAACTTTTGGATACAATGTTAACTACGTAATAAACTCATGTTTAACAGCCATATTAACTACTGTGGTGGTGCTGTGGTAGCGTTGTCGCCTCACAATAAGATGCTGTCCGATTCAATTCTCAGCTATAGCGTCTTCTGCATGGAGACATGCATGAATGGGCATACCTTCGTTGAAGGTTGTGCATCAGGGCTGGCAACTCGACACGTAAAAATCTATCTGCCAATCATTAGCGGACCGGAGTTCCACTGTGGTGACCCCTAACCGGAAAAAGCCAAAAGACACAACAACATTAACTACTGGGCTATGAACTAATCAGAAATGAAAAATGGTTTACCTTACTAAGGCATTCGAGAGAGGACATATTGTTGTAATGCAGTCCATACCTCTCAATTGTCCAGATTTTCACAGAATGTCCAGATTTTTCCTTCATATTTTTGCTCTTGTCCTCATAAAATATGTGGCTTTCTAGCAAATAACTGAAGACTGAAAACACTAAATAAAGACATATGTTTAAGTTCCAGTCTTCATATCCTTCAGAAAATACATTAAAACAAATCCTATTATTCTAGCAACTTTCTAAGTTTCTAAGAGCAATATTTAAAATCTGTCCCTATTTTTGTCCCCCATTATTTTGTGCTTCGTCCAGATTTCTTGTGCTAAGACAGGTTGAGAGGTATGATGCAGTCTTGTTTTTTTTTTTTTTTTGTTACCTACTTTCTAATTGTTTGCTAATCTCAGGAATGCATTGGCTGGAGCTACTTCTGCAGGTTCCTGCTTCCCAGCTCTGCATAAATTATTAACTGCTAGAGCATACCAAGCACTCTGCATTAAACTGATCACTACGAACTGACTTGTAATATGTACACTGCTTCATTACTTCTGGTAAAAGCATACCATGAGCAGGCATGGTGACTCATTTACCTGTAAGCTACCTAAGTGTAGATAAAGTTTCATCTGCTAAACAAATGTCCAAAAAGTCTGCCTATACACTAAGAGATCTAACAGCAGCAGTTACTTCCTTCAACAGATACTGCTGGAGTTCAACATTTTACAATATTAGCTCACTATATAAATTATTCTGAATGCATAGAAAGTAATATTCTACTCCTTTAAATCCCATGTCCATCAGCTCTTTTCTGGCTACTCTATTTTATATCCTTCCCATTGGCTGCATTCCTTCTTACCAATTATACCCTCATCTTTTCACCCCTGCTTTGTCCTACTACAGATTTCCTATTTCCAGACTTCTCACTTCCTTACTGTCACCTACCAGATCTCTGTACTGAATACAGAACATGAAGCAATGTTTTCTAAGCTATTGTATTTATCTGTTAATCTTTATAAATACTTGTTTCTTTTCATTCACTGTTGCATGTACTCTTATGTACTCCTTAGTAGAATTTGTTGCTGATACATTATGTACAGAGTAAGTAATATAAATACAATCATATCTGTCCTCTAATCTGGTTTGCATTGAGTGACTATTTCAAGTTATCTGCTTACTAAATGCATCACTGTATCTTTCACTCTTTGATTCTTTTAAAATTATTCAATGTCTTTAGGACTGGAATGGGGGTGTCATTATAACTAAATTTGGAGCAGTGATGTGAATTATTCTTTACTTCTCTAGCTTGGACTGAGAAGCTAGCCTACATTTATGACATGCTTTTCTGGTCTTTATAGCTGCCTTCACTTTCTTGGTGAGAGGAGTTTCTGGCCTTACAAGTAATCTAAGCAGTTTCATCCTTCTAGTGTATCATTTTGTTAATACCTACAGATCACCAGGGTGGTTTATTGTTGAATTTACCACTGCATTTATTTCTGGTATGGACAGCACTGTCAATTAATTTATCTATATGAGTACAGAGATCTTTGGTATTTGTGGCTATATATCCTGATTCCACTGTGGACTAACATGGTGAATTTGATACTTTGCTGTACAATTGTGAAAGGTTTGCTTTTCTGAAGTCTGTAATGAGGGTGATGTTGATTTTCGGGGGGGGGGGGGGCTATTCACAAGCAGGGAATATGCCAGGATTTGAGATTACTAGGTACAGGATATTACCACCCTGGTGGGATTTCAATAATCTGATCTGGAGTAACTTCTGGTAATTCAGTCTAAAAAGTGTTTTGTTTACTGGGATATTTTCAATGAATGTGATGATGTTTTCCTGAACCCATGGTGCCACAGAAGATGATTAGTAACTTACCTAGTGTGAGCGGAAGTTCCATGAGCTCACTGGAGGGGTCCTAGGGTATCATTTTGAAAGGGATAAGACCCTGCTGAACACTGAGACACCTCTCCCATTACCAGTAAACATGAAGGTGTGAGAGGCACTGAACACTGGCATGGATGGGGTGTTCTCATTACCCTTGAATCACGTCTTATGGATGGGGTGCTCTCATTACCCTTGAATCACGTCTCATGGATGGGGTGCTCCCATTACCCTTGAATCACGTCTCATGGATGGGGTGCTCGCATTACCCTTGAATCACGTCTCATGGACGGGGTGCTCTCATTACCCTTGAATCACGTCTCATGGATGGGGTGCTCTCATTACCCTTGAATCACGTCTCATGGATGGGGTGCTCTCATTACCCTTGAATCATGTCTCATGGATGGGGTGCTCCCATTACCCTTGAATCACGTCTCATGGATGGGGTGCTCTCATTACCCTTGAATCACGTCTCATGGATGGGGTGCTCTCATTACCCTTGAATCACATCTCATGGATGGGGTGCTCTCATTACCCTTGAATCACGTCTCATGGATGGGGTGCTCTCATTACCCTTGAATCACGTCTCATGGATGGGGTGCTCTCATTACCCTTGAATCACGTCTCATGGATGGGGTGCTCTCATTACCCTTGAATCACGTCTCATGGATGGGGTGCTCTCATTACCCTTGAATCACGTCTCATGGATGGGGTGCTCCCATTACTCTTGAATCACGTCTCATGGATGGGGAGCTCGCATTACCCTTGAATCACGTCTCATGGACGGGGTGCTCTCATTTCCCTTGAATCACGTCTCATGGATGGGGTGCTCCCATTACCCTTGAATCACGTCTCATGGATGGGGTGCTCTCATTACCCTTGAATCACGTCTCATGGATGGGGTGCTCTCATTACCCTTGAATCATGTCTCATGGATGGGGTGCTCCCATTACCCTTGAATCACGTCTCATGGATGGGGTGCTCTCATTACCCTTGAATCACGTCTCATGGATGGGGTGCTCTCATTACCCTTGAATCATGTCTCATGGATGGGGTGCTCCCATTTCCCTTGAATCACGTCTCATAGATGGGGTGCTCTCATTACCCTTGAATCACATCTCATGGATGGGGTGCTCTCATTACCCTTGAATCACGTCTCATGGATGGGGTGCTCTCATTACCCTTGAATCACGTCTCATGGATGGGGTGCTCTCATTACTCTTGAATCATGTCTCATGGATGGGGTGCTCTCATTACCCTTGAATCACGTCTCATGGATGGGGTGCTCTCATTACCCTTGAATCACGTCTCATGCATGGGGTGCTCTCATTACCCTTGAATCACGTCTCATGGATGGGGTGCTCTCATTACCCTTGAATCACGTCTCATGGATGGGGTGCTCTCATTACCCTTGAATCACATCTCATGGATGGGGTACTCCCATTACCCTTGAATCACATCTCATGGATGGGGTGCTCTCATTACCCTTGAATCACATCTCATGGATGGGGTGCTCTCAATACCCTTGAATCACGTCTCATGGATGGGGTGCTCCCATTACCCTTGAATCATGTCTCATGGATGGGGTGCTCTCATTACCCTTGAATCACGTCTCATGGATGGGGTGCTCTCATTACCCTTGAATCACGTCTCATGGATGGGGTGCTCTCATTACCCTTGAATCACGTCTCATGGATGGGGTGCTCTCATTACCCTTGAATCATGTTTCATGGATGGGGTGCTCCCATTACCCTTGAATCACATCTCATGGATGGGGTGCTCTCATTACCCTTGAATCACGTCTCATGGATGGGGTGCTCTCATTACCCTTGAATCACGTCTCATGGATGGGGTGCTCTCATTACCCTTGAATCACGTCTCATGGATGGGGTGCTGTCATTACCCTTGAATCACGTCTCATGGATGGGGTGCTCTCATTACCCTTGAATCACGTCTCATGGATGGGGTGCTCTCATTACCCTTGAATCACGTTTCATGGATGGGGTGCTCTCATTACCCTTGAATCACGTCTCATGGATGGGGTGCTCTCATTACCCTTGAATCACGTCTCATGGATGGGGTGCTCTCATTACCCTTGAATCATGTCTCATGGATGGGGTGCTCTCATTACCCTTGAATCATGTCTCATGGATGGGGTGCTCTCATTACCCTTGAATCACATCTCATGGATGGGGTGCTCCCATTACCCTTGAATCACGTCTCATGGATGGGGTGCTCTCATTACCCTTGAATCACATCTCATGGATGGGGTGCTCTCATTACCCTTGAATCACGTCTCATGGATGGGGTGCTCTCATTACCCTTGAATCACGTCTCATGGATGGGGTGCTCTCATTACCCTTGAATCACGTCTCATGGATGGGGTGCTCTCATTACCCTTGAATCACGTCTCATGGATGGGGTGCTCTCATTACCCTTGAATCACGTCTCATGGATGGGGTGCTCTCATTACCCTTGAATCATGTCTCATGGATGGGGTGCTCTCATTACCCTTGAATCATGTCTCATGGATGGGGTGCTCTCATTACCCTTGAATCATGTCTCATGGATGGGGTGCTCTCATTACCCTTGAATCACGTCTCATGGATGGGGTGCTCTCATTACCCTTGAATCACGTCTCATGGATGGGGTGCTCTCATTACCCTTGAATCACGTCTCATGGATGGGGTGCTCTCATTACCCTTGAATGACATCTCATTGACTACAATAACATGGACTCTTCCTAGCCTAGACACACAATCAGTCAGTTTGTTATTAAGACTCCTGGCTTTGAGAAGTGCCACCTTGATTCTGTTCAATTTATGATTTCATTTGTTAGTTAGGCTTGTATGTTCATTAAATCAACTCTGTCTAAAAAAGGCATGAAGGGGGCAGCAAAGGCTTTGGCCAGTATACAGAAGTTCTTGAATGGGAGGCTCAAACTATCCTCTGAAAAACAAGTAGGATTGTTGATCATCTTATTCCAGGGAGCTACACAGGTTCGTAAGTTGTTACTAGGCTTTTAAGTCTAGCCGTGCACCCCAACCCAGTTTGCCCTAGAGTACCTTGGGTGTCTATTAGGAAGGGGGTTATATTAGTAAGGATGTAGCTAACAGATGTGCATGTGTTAGGGGGTGTTAATTAAAGAATATTTTACTTACTGATAGTCCTTGTCCATAGAGACGTGGGAGCCAGACCAGATGTGAATTTTGCAATTTCCCATTCAATGGTCAAGGTTATTTGAATAGGGTCAAGGATTAGCTCTGCGGCACATGGATGGGGACCCTATTCCATAACAAAGGGATTCTTTGAGTCACATATCTGTCCTTCCAGAATGTTATATTTATGTCACAAGTGAAATTCACTTCCTTGGATCTAGTGTTTCTAGTGCTGTTTGTTTTGCAGATGTAAAAAAGATCCATCAGTGCTGGATCTGAGGATGGATTATAAGCCAGGAATAGAGTGTCTCTCAGTAACATCTAGGATACTGAGTACAAAGATAGGGCCTTAAGGTGTTCTATATAGGACAGGGTATTCATGCCCTAGATTCTCCTGGTGTGGAACATTTATGTGCATTCCAACTGTTGTAAGTGTCTGCTTAGGTACATGCTAAAGAGGGCATTGTACACAATGATAGGTCTGATAATGTCTGAATAGAGTGGTTCTGTAACTTCCTGGACTTGTTTGCCATCCCCTTACCTATAAGCTGGGTGACATAGAAATATTTTTTTACTGTCTTTGCTATATGATGGTCAAAGGCCAGATTACTCTCTACATACGTCCAGGTCCCTAACTACTGGGTTGGACCCTCCTGGAATGACACCAGCTACTTAGCTAAATGCTGAATGCAGTTATAATTTCCTTGATTCTAAGCATCATTCTAGTTGAGGGGATGATACCTCTCAAAACAGTAAGCCCTTCTACATGTCTTTCATGGACTTTTGTGTCATACCGTTCACTCCAGCATGAACTATGAGCATACCATAGTCTTACTTACTAGACAGCAGGGTTCTGGGGGCTGTTGATATGTCAGCAATCCCGGCTCCTAGAAGCAGTTAACTATAACCCTGTCCTAGCGAGTATGGAGTCAGTGTGTGTACCAATGGAATCATGAATTATTGGGATGTTTCTGGAACCTGATTTATTCTTATTAGTCCCTGGGATGTTAAATTTTTGGTGACCTGTTGATGAAGGGGTGCATGAAGAAGATGTATGAGATGTGTTTTGTCACTGCCAAATCTTAAGAGTTCTAGAAAGCTTTGGTAGTGATTTTTATGGCATCTTTGTATGACAGTTTAGCTCTGCCAGTTTAATAATGTTGGATTATTATGGGTGGAAGTAAAACAAGGTAATATGCACAGCGTGCATGATATTTTGAGAGGGTTTCTTCCAAATTAGCTATGTTTTTTGCACCTCTCACAGATAGAATATGTTGGGATAAGCTTTTATTTTCAGTGAGTCCTTACACTGCCTTAGTATACTGAGTGCTATAGAAGACAGGCTATAGAAAGGGAGGTAATCTGCTGTCTTTCCACGATGAGAAGTGCTATTTTATTTTTTAAAGGATTTTGGGGGGGGGTAGCAGGAAGGAAAGTAAATACATGGTCACACAGGGTAATGTATAAAACAAAACAACAACATGCAAACAAGCTAAACTGGTATCATGTCCATACTAGTCCACACAAACAACTACAACTCACAGAAGATTAGAGACAGTTGCCCACAAGATGAGGAAAGAAGAATTTTTTGCAGCGAAGACATGGGGGGAGCTTCACTTGCACACATTAACTACCTTCTAGCTACAACTACCATGGGGGTGCACTCACCACAGCTGAATGTAGTTGACCCCAGTATAGAAAAGTAAAAGACCAATGAAAAGTAGCTATACCTTTGACCAGTTAGTGCTTGACTACCTAGAAACACCAGCAATTAATTTACCCTCACTAGAAAAATTTCATAAAAAATTGCAAAACAGCTCTAAGTTTACTATGAAAATGCAAAAAAAAAAGTTTTGTTTGGTGTAATAAGTGAGCAACTTTCCATCTTCTCAGGCTGAATCAGGCTAAATCAGCTTTCCAGAGTCTTTCTTAAAAGATAGCAACAGGACTCAGTATACAACAAACAGTAAAAAGTAAAAGACCAATGAAAATCATCTAAATATAACCAATTAGTGCTTGGCTACTTAGAAACAGCAGCAGTTAATGTACCCTCACTAGAAGAACCACTAATGCCTCAAGATGGCTGCCACACGAGACCAGAAACTAGCTCATTGTAAACAGTGAAATCAGTTATTTAAATAGAACGAAGGCAGGCAGAAACATCTGTGGGTATATTTTTGCTGTTGTAGTGCAATTGCAGCTAGTGTGGTAGTGTATTTAGTGTAGTCATTATGACCATTTCTAACCTATGAATGAGCTTCTAGTCCAGGTTACCTTTTCTGGGGGTGCCTTTAGAGCTCTGAATGTTCTCCATATAATTACATATACTTGTCCCACAACTTTAGCACCTGAGATATAATGTCTACTGTACGGTGTCATGTGAATGAGTCAATTTAAATGCCACATATAGAGTTAAAGCTGTATTTGAGAAAACTTGTACCCAATTTCTTAACGTAGTTAGTGAACACAAGATAAGCACGGACACATCAGTAAACATAAATGCATCCTTCAAAGTAAAATATTTGACTGTGAATGAAGTAAAACATGTGAAAAAATAAGTGTAGCAATAATCTCATGTTTCTTCTTTCAATGTTTTTAATATAAACCATGTGACTTGACAGCCATCTTTGCCTGCCTACCTACTGCTCACCCCAATACATTTTAAACTTTTGAACCTTTTAGTATTTCAACTCTAACATATCTGTTAAGGAAGCACTGATGCCGTATATTAATTAACACTAACAAATGAGGAGAGCGTCAATATGCTCTCTGCATCTTAGTATGGCAAAATGCTTGTTAAAAAAGGTTGAGTGACTCACGGCTAGTCATAAGCAATTCTTATACCGCTGAAATGCTTTTTCTCTTTCTCTCATAGTAAATTAAAAATATTCAAGTTATGTTTTAAAGGCTTTCACTCTAGAAGTCCATTGCAGTTTCAGTTCAGGCTTGTTTGGTCTGTTTGAATTTTGAGACTCAGTGATACTGCAAACAAATCGGCTCAGCATTCCTTCTGTAAATGGAATATAATACATAACATTCTTATCCATTGTAAGTTTTTTCTTATTGTACGAGGATATTTATATGTATGAACTACATAGCTCCTCTGTAATGCGACATGCTTTGTATTCCTGCATTACAGAGCAGGTATGACAATAAGTCCCGATTCTGCCTCTTAATATTTACGTATCATTCACACATTTAAACACATTATGTTGGTTGTATGTTGTTATCTGGAATGCCACTTCTGTCATTTGCCCTGTTCAATGAAGATCTGCAGTAATATGTCTTAAGTCACAGTGCCCCAGAATACGCGAATATTCAGTGGTGCAGTATAGGTTTCTTAATGTGTAGGGAATGCATGCAATACGTTTACAGAATGAGTACTTAAGAAATGTCTCCAAAAGCATCAGTACTCCATAGTCACCTGGGCATTCTTGGCTACAAGGTCATGTTTTCATTTCTGACAAAGCTGTCAACCACTATATTCACTAGGGATTAACAAAAGTTTTCAAGGTTAAATTAGAGTAGTCCTCCTTCTGCTTTTCTGAGATTGCTTTTTTGTATGGCTTGTTAGACTTGTCCCTATTTTTAGCATTCTTTGTGGCCAGGTACACACTAGAGTTATTATGTATCACTGCACCTATAATCTGTAGATTAATTGATTTGTCTTGTATATTTTTATGGCTTTGTGCAGCATCAGTATTACATTTATGTGGCAAACATCTGTGCAACACTGATGTAACATTAGAAGCTTATGAGGGGAGCTTCCGACTGCAGCTACTTGTACACAGATCTTTTGCCTTTCTTTCTGAAGTATTTTTTTACCTAGCTGATAATAACTATAAAGCATAATATCACTTTAATGTGAGTACTATAGCCTGAAGCATTGTAGCCCTGAGGGTGAGATGACTGACTCTCAGGCTAAAATCCAGGTGGCTGGATGCCCCTTACATCAGCTAATAACTTTTTTTTAAAATCTATAATTCTGTTAGCATCATTGTGCAACCTGTGCTGAAAGATACTGCTGATATAAAGAAGGCTAGTAATCACCATGACTTACATCTGTCAGGTACTGAAAATCCCTTGGCAGGACAAAAATACAAATTAGCAAATAAACTAGGTGACTTTAGGAAAAGTAGTCACAGCAATCTGCAAAATTATGAATGGACAGAGTCAAAATCCATTTAACATCATATGGGAAGAACTCTATATTTCATTAACAGCAAAGACTCATGCTGCTGAAAGATGCCCAGCAATAGCTTTAGCTGAGGATACAGTACATAAGTGATGGTGTTCATACACATAGTTCCTGATGGGGCAACATTATGCCTAAGTCAGGGGCAATAGGAATTCCATCATCAAGCACATAAATGAAATAACATGGGTTGAAATGAGCCAGCAAAGAAGGTAAATGCGCTCAGATTGTGATCTGCATGGCATAAGTAAACGCTTCTGGAATAAGAATTTTATCAAGTATTATACCTTTCATTAACAACAGCAAAACAACAAAATGGCTGTTAGTGGAGGGAACAGACAACAGTATAGAAGCTTTGTGCACAAATCCTAAATTTCTGGCTACACCTCTGTGGTTGTTAAACTACTTCCAGGTATAGGACCAACAGAGCACTATGATGCTTTATCTTGATGCTTCCTAATTGTGTTGCTGAGAGAGAATTCCTGCACAAATACAGTGAACCGGTATATGCATTGAAAATAGCTGTGTGTTCAGTCAGGATTACACTTCCCTTTATGTGAAGTGCAGACACTTTGTCTCTGTAATATAATCACTGAGAGTGCTTTCAGATCTCTTCCAGCACCCATCCCTGTTATACTCTGCTTTAATTATCGAGAAACTCCTTGTTACTTTTGTATTATCCTGCTCAGAAGCAGAGTAGATGCTATGTATTTGTTTCTAGGTCCTTCCACCCCCCCCCCCCAACTACTTGTTGACTATCATGAATACAGCAATTAGACTTGAGGCCAGATCTGCCAGTATTTAGGCAGATTTTGCACAGTTTTTGATCTCACCTACATTCCCACAATGAGGAGTTTTGTGTTAGCCCTTAACCATAACTCAGGATGTGGTTGGGGGGATGGGCAAACTGCATTGCTACAGGGACTCCTGCTAATGAGGGCTTTCACTGGGCAGTGGCTTGGTGAGCTAAAAGGGTTATGGCTCTGTTGTGTACCCTACTTCACCCTCATCATCTCCCCAACTAAAGTCATGTCCATCCTCCCCTGACAGCTCCATCAAGTTCCAGAGACAGTGACTGAAACCAGGTCCACTTGGTCATAGCCAGGGCTTTGTCCCTCCATGCATACCTCTCAAGTGTACCTCATTACGAAGAACGTACCTCATTTAAGGCCTTAAAAAGTTCATGTTCCTCGAAGTTCCTCAAAGTTCCACATTGAGAGAATCTGTCACACATTCAGTGTTAGGAATTTTTTTAAGTGAAATCCATGGTAAATAGAAATTAATCATATTAATTCATTAAAGGATCTTCTTTACATGTAAAACCAGCATATTTTAACCAGCCTATGACCTTCCTAGTTGAAGTTGTTAGTAAGCCATTAGCATGTGTTCCACATTTTATCCATTTGTTCCACATTATGAAGGTGAGTGTTCCTCATTTTGGAGATGGAAGGTTGAGAGCTATGCCTCCATGCCAGGGTACTCACTGGCTTTGAAGATACTACATAATAAGGCCATCAAAAGCTCCAACACTACCAGCTTATGCCAAAAGTCTGCTTCTTTGAAATGGCAAAAAAAAAAAAAAAGAAATCCCTAGATGACTCCTACCTATGTGCTTTGTTTGTGTTGTGACTCTTAATTCAGCTCTTTTAGCCACTTGTTCTGTTTGTCTTTACTCCCCTCCAGTTTAGTGCCCCTGCTTGTCCACTTCCTGCTGCTCCTTTTTTTGCCCACTTCCTTCCTGTTCTCACTCTAGTGCCGTCTCCTGCTTGGAACTTTTGGCTCTGGTTCCATTTTTTCACTTATTACTAGTGTCCTCTCATGTCTGTCCATCCTGTCTTTTTTTTATTGCTATCCCCTTCTTGGCCTTTCTCCTTTCTCTTTTCTGTCCTTTTCTCTCCCCATATGCTTCCCTCCATTACTCTGTTGTCTGCTGTTTGACTTGCCTCTATTCCCTTCCATACCACTGTCCGTGTCCTCCTGTGATCTGCTTCAGTCCTTCTTTATTTTTCAGCTGCATCTAATTTCCAGGCTTCTGCTGTATCCATCTTCCCCAGTCTCCCTCTGTACTTTATAACCTTACTCCCAAAGCTAGCTCCTGTATTCTTAAGTGAAGCTCTCCCATTCCGCTGCTTAGCCCACATGTTCTGCCATCCTAAGGCTCCTTGTTTCAAACCCATGTCTCTGACTCTGCACACTTTACTTACCTCAAACTGTTTTTCTCCCCTCTCCCCCAGCCCACACGTCTCCCTTCCTTCTGAAGCAGTCATGTTTTTTAAACTTAAATGCACCCATCTAGGGTTTTCTTGCCTGCCTTAACATACACCAAACAAGTTAACAGGTACTTAAGTTACAGGCAAGCAATCAGGACATAACATTTTTAATGGTATTACTTTTTACTAAATAATGAAAAGGAACATCACACATACAGTGCAACACTACACCATTTTTATTCTTTCTGTATACATATGAATGAAACTGTGATGCATTCTACAACCACTTACACCTTCTACCTCTCCCAGGTTAGCTAGTTGCTGCAAAATGGAAACAATGGCTTCATCAGATATAGTGATAGGACAGGCAACTGGCCACTGGGTAATTGTACTGCTGAGTTCATGTGCTTATCTGTGACAACACAGTGGGGAAATGTTGTTTAAGATGTAGTTTTATTCACAAAGTCCTTTCTTGAACTGGTGGTCCTCTATACTTTAAACTGGGTGAATTGTGCAAACTGTTATTTGTTAATTAGTTAATTGTGCCTCGGTAAAAAATTATATTTATTTATTTATGTATGTATATATTTATTTACTTAACATTTGTTTTTTTTTTTAAACCTTTATTGAATTATCACTTGTGACATAGGCAAATTTACATTTTTACAAAAGTAATCAAACTGTATTAACAAATTAACATTAACAAACATTATACTTCACATGTATTGCTAGATATCATATAACCTAAGCAGCATTACATAAATTATTCAATTCCTGCTTTTTTTTAAACAAGAAACATCTTTATTATACCATCACTTTCGACATGAGCAATCATACATTTATATAAATGAAAATGAATCACACTCACACAATCCTAGTTGCAAGCATTTTGCATCACAAACCATACGGACACACTCCCAGTTGCAAACATTATATGTCACTTATAATCTACCCAATCGTTTTAAGTCATACACTACATAGCTCATTTAAGTCCGGCCTTCTTTTAAACCTCATTCCTTTCCCATAATTTCCATTAGTGCACTGATCATGTGACCAATTTCAGTCTCAGCCTGGGAGTACGAATAAAAATCAGAATTTCATTTAGTGAGGGATAACAAGAGTATAAAAATAAAGATCTATAAAATACCATTATCGGCTAACAAAATGTAAAGAGAATATACAATTGTAATATACTTTATTTGTAAAAATCAAGACAAATCTTGTGTAGAAAGTGAGGTGTCTCTGTGATAATTACAGCTGTGTGTTGTCTAAGTGCACAAAATAACATAGTTGAATGCAATGAAGGATGTTAAACAGAGATAGCTGGAAGAAGCTATATTAAGCAAAACATTTTGTGAGTGAGAAGAGAAGGCTAGTTTAGTAGAACCCGCTTAGGAACCGTAAGAGTGTTACTAGTAAGAGAGAGAGACAGAGAGATGTAACTCAGTTTAGGTGATACGAGAGAGAGATGTAACTCAGGTTAGGTGATATAACTGGATGAGAGACAATGATATTTGGCTGAAGAAAGGAGGTGATTATTTAACCGAGGTCTAAATGTTGGGTAAGACGACTTATCTTTTATTTGTTGGGAATACTTTCCCAGAGTTTTGGATGTATTATAGAGAAGCAGTGACCTATGCAATGGAGTTTAGTTTTGGGGGAAGGATTGCAGTGTGGGGACAGAGTGGTTAGGCTTCTGAAGCTGTAAGAGAAAGTTTTTTTTTTTTAATTAGTTTAGCTACTATGGGAGAGAAGGTCTCATTGATTAGGAGTCTGAATAGTTGGGATATAGGAGGAGGTTAACCCTTTGCTGAACAGAGAGCCATTTTGCTATTTTATCAGTGTTTTACAGTGTTGTTTACTTTTAGTGGACTGGATAATAACTATATAAACTGTATTGGCTATTGGAATTTGTTTGGAATTTGTATTTGAGTCTGATGCTATGGTAGAGGTCATACTGAAGTTGGGAGAGTAGAATGCCTCTGCCTATGTATCTTCTGGAGATTTCAGTAAGAAAGGGGGAGATCGTATAGGCCCAAAACAAAAGCGAGTTAACCTATTTCCTTGTGTAGATAATGTGTAGCTAGAAGTTAAGGGAGGAGTCAAGCCAAATGTCAATGTATTTAAAAGATGCAGTGTTTGCCATGGGGATGTTGTTGTGGTCATAGATATGCAAAGAGCTTTGTGTGTTTTGAAGCTTCTGTTTGGTGTCAAAATTCATAGTTTTCATTTTGATGAAGTTGAGAAAGAAGTTCTGGATGGAGAGTCAGTGGATTGGAGCTAGCAATATGCTTGCAAGTCTGTCTGGAAATTGGATACTGAGTTGTTTGTCTGAAATAGTACATATCTGTATAGAGGAAGAAGGAGAGATGAAGTAAGTCAAGGGGAGGTATGTTTCTAAAGATGGAGCACAGTATGGACTTTAGTGGTACTCTTTTATGAAGGCTGACTGTGAAATCAAGGTGATTTGTGTGATAGCTTTGAAACCCAGGAAGGGAATCGGGACTTATGTCTATTTGTAGTAGGTGACAGAGGAAGAAATTGTAATTAATGAGGTCAAATTATAATTTAAGCAGCAATATAACATCTAGTTTGACAGCTTGTCTGATTTTAGAACTTTTTAAATTTCATATATATTTTTTTATCTGTGAAGAATATGTGTGGCAATGACAACAATGCCTGTAAAGAAAATAGACGATAGAGTAATGATAAAGTAGTGTTTCAAAAGATCATATATAAACACATTGGCAAGCAGTACTAAACAGTTTTTCACACTGATAATGTTTCTTTTGCTTCATGAACAGCCTCTCCTAGTGTCTGGCAAGCAGGAAATAACACCTGAGAAAAGCTATACTTTAAATGAATAATTCCAGATATTCTAATAGCTAATAAGGAAACCTATAAGTTTTATCAAAGCTAGCCAGCTGTTAAGAAAATGTTATATTCCTGTAATATATTACCAGTGTCGAGCCAGTGCTTTTATCAGTCACCCATAATTTTGACCTTTCTACATAAATTATGCATACCTTTACACAGAACTCTTCATCTGATTACACGTTTGCTTGTCAGCCTTATATGAAAGGGAAGGACAGAAACATGAGTCTCTCATCTTCCTCCTTGAAAGCAAGTATGACATTTGTGTCTTGCTTCTTACTGAAAAATGTTAAGCAAAATAGCTGCCACTTAATAATTTCTTTTTAGTAACTGCAGTACATGCCTGCAGACTCATTACAGGACAAATTTGTTGAAAACCAGCATCTAGTAAGTCCACATTATTAGCATCTATTGCTATGTATCTAACACTAAAAAACATTATAGCAAATTCTCTTCATTAAATGTTCTCACCTTGTTCCCCCAAACCTACCATGCTAAGGTACTTTGGAAAAAATTGAGCCAACAGCTCTTGTTGCAAGATCGGGAAACTGTTTTTTTAAGCTAATTTATAGTTTTACATAAATACAGTCCCTGCGCACAGAACCTTTAATCACACAAATGAAATACCATGTATAAAGGAATCTTGCTGATATTTTTATTTTTAACAAAAAATGAAATGTATAAATTATAGAGCCTTTTTTATTTACATGTAGTCAGTCCCTTGTCTACTTTTTCTGTAACGTTAGTACCTATTTTTGTATCTATATTTGCATTATCATTTGCTTTAGGCCAGGACTACCTTTTATTATCATCCAGAACCCCCTTTTTTCTACAGTTTCATACTTTCCCTTTAATATATGTGGCTTTCATTATCTGTGTCAAACTTTTACAATGCATAGTTGACCAGCTGACTACACTTTTGACATAGTAAAAATGCTAAAGGCCAGAGAGTTATTTTTTTTTGTAAATATTTCAGACCATGTTTTATTTTTGTCCATGAGGTCACTTCTATAAGTTATCAGTATCTTCCACAGACAGTCACCTACTCCATTTTTCTACTTCACAGAATTCATTGGCATATATATATATATATATATATATATATGTATGTATGTATATATATATATATAAATATATATATATATATATATATATACATACATATATATGTGTGTGTGTATGTGTATATATATATATATATATATATATATATATATATATATATATATATATATATATGTATGTACAAACTATTAGGAAATGTTTTAATGTATTTTTTGGCCACCACTGTCAGGCCTCAGGCAGAAACATTCCTCTCTGAAGGATCATGGGAGTTTCCACAGTGTTCTGCTCAGATTTCCTGTTTTCAGTCTTGATGTATTTTTAATGTCTCACTGCAACAAGTGACACAGGAGTTGTGACGTCTGCTTGGCCAATAATGTTTAGGAAATTATTCATCAGGTTTATTCCATGGCTCAGAGGGGTGAAGTTATAACCATTACCCAGGTGACTGGGGTTTGATTAGTAGTCTTGGCATTGGAGGAGACAAAGTGGCAGACAGAGGCATGACCTACATGTCACATATGGAGGGAAAGGTGGGGATGGTTTTGAGTCTTGGGGAGCACACAGGGAAGGGGAAAACTACTTCCTATGATTAAGGGAAAGAGAAGGACTTGCTTGATGGTAATATCCACCACAGAAGTAAGGGATAGGCAGCACAGATGGCTCATTGCAAGGTTTCTCTTCAGATTCTTGACTGGCATGAGGGGATAAGGCTAAGGAAAAAAAAACTCAAACCACCCCTGATATCTGTCTGAACGATAACTTCTTCTTAGTCGACTCTCACCCCAGTACTGGAGAGCAAATGGCTTCATTGGCCATGTGGGGGCTGATGACTGACAGACAGTGGGAATATAAAATTGCAAGCAAATATTAATTAAATATTTACATATCTAAATAAAATCACTTATTTCAGTTAAAGATTATTTTGTTAATGGATGCGGAGTTTGGTCATCTTTACCTTTTCATGCTCTGCAGCTTGGAAAATCTTACGTTTATAAGGCTATATAGAATAAAAAGAGATATATGTATGAAGCTGAGTAAGCATTTCCTCTGGTCAACACAATTATACCAATTTCAAAGGTCACTGGGTATTAGAACAACCCCTTAATGATGCATCAAAAATGTTCTTAAAAATGCACTTAACTATTAGAGTCACTGTTCAGGTTGTGCTTGCTGACAGGGATTTCGTATTTATCTTAAACATACCATCACTGATGTCTTAGACATCATTTTTCAATGTTGCTGAAGCTTGGTTAAACATCTCAGTCACTGCAATGCTAAGATTATTATTAACCTATATAAGCTAATCTTTATGTGGCAAGCTGTATTTTTCAATTCTGTTTAATTAATTTATATGCTGGTTGAGCAATGGTCTATCTGCTATCTGGGAAAGGGACATTGCAGCTTTATCAACATGACATAAGTAGATAATGCTGTTTGCTTTAGTTTATTTCCAAGACAGACATTCATTTCCAGAAAAAAATATGTGTACCAAAAAGAGCTCTTTAACTTTGTATTAGCTTTTCAGTTTTGATGGAGTTTGGTATGGAATTAAATACAACATAAATTAGATCTCCTCTTTTCTAGATAGACACTGCACCACTAGTATTTTATTATTCCTGCAGACATTGTTAGAAAAAGCAATGTTTTCTTTCATGACTAATCTTCATTTTTTGTATGAATTTCAAGTATATTAATCTATCTGCCTAATCAGACTTAAAACATAGGATTTTCTTGGGTCCTCCCACACAATTCAATATTGCTCTCTAAGATGAAACACATATATTGTTGAAAAGATATATGCCTACCTGTAAGAATTTCTTTTTTATAGGGGAGGGGGGGTTACATTTTATTACAAACTTCACAGCTCTCAATAGTACTGAACTCTATATACATTGCTATCTGTAATTCACAATTGCTTTGCCTCAATAGCAGAGAAGTGAACACTACATATGGTGCAGTTCCTCAGCTCATCCCATTATAGGTTCATAGGTTCATAGGTTTATACTAGGCTATCTGCCCTAAGGCATTTATAAGCCTAGCCCAAAGTTTTCTGGCTTACGCCACCCCTTATGTTAAAAAATACTGTGCCCATTAGTTTGTTGTGCCTCTGTCCAGCAGTGACACAGAGATGATTCCCGGGGTAAACCTACGATCTCCCATCCACCGGTCAAGATTTCTCTTGAACAGAGCCAGCGAGGTGCTCTGCCTCACATGGACCGGGATTTTATTCCACAGCATAGGGAGTCTCTGGGTGACAAATCTATCCCTCCAGCATGTCCTATTTATATCCGTGCTAAGGTTTAAGTCGCTTGCTCTAGTGGATCTGGTAGATTTGGATTTTTTGAGGTGGAGCATGTCCATTAATTCCGGGTTGGACATGGCCTTGTATGTCAGGCACAGGTCACCTCTGAGCAGGCAGTATGCGACTGAATAGAGCTGGAGTTTCTTCAGTCTGGCAGCATATGCCAGATTTTGGAGTCCCTTTATCCTTTTGGTGAGGAACTTTTGGGGTCTCTCCAATTGCTGCAGGTGTCGGGTGAGATACATCCCGAATGGGGCATTGTACTCGATCATTGGTCTGATAAGTGAAGAGTACAGGGGAACAATGACCTCACTTGATCTGGATGTGAATCCCTTCATGATCAGGTGGGCAATGTAGAAGGTCTTTCTAACCACTTTAGCAATGTGAGTGTCAAAAGAAAGGCCACTGTCAACCTGGGTCCCCAGGTCCTTGATAACCTCTTCTGTGCTTAATGGATTGCCACCTATATGGTA
The DNA here is from genome assembly GCF_019279795.1 of Protopterus annectens. Classification (NCBI taxonomy): domain Eukaryota; kingdom Metazoa; phylum Chordata; order Ceratodontiformes; family Protopteridae; genus Protopterus; species Protopterus annectens. The sequence continues at coordinate 1,238,363,969 of NC_056746.1, forward strand.
GCTTGGGGTTACCTTGTTTTTCCCGAAGGGTATGACTATACATTTTTTGGCATTTAACTTCAGGCCATGGCTCTGGCACCAGTTATCAGTTTCCGTGAGACCCCTCTGAAGGATATCTGTGTCCGATGTACTTTCCACTATGGCGCCCAGTTTGCAGTCATCTGCAAACTTTGTCAGCCATAGTCCTCCTATGTTTGCCTGTACTTCTGAGAAGTAGATGCTGAACAACAGGGGGCCAAAGACTGAGCCCTGTGGGACACCACTTGTGACCGGCTTGGAGTCTGACATGGCGCCAGCAACTCTAACCCTGTGGGTTCTGTCCTTTAGCCAGTTTGCAACCCATCTTGTGACATATGGGTTTACATTTAAGCTGGTAAGTTTCTCTATAATACCCGAGTGGGGTATTGTGTCGAAAGCTTTTGCAAGGTCAAGGTAGGCTGTATGGACTGCCTTTCCCTCATCAATGGCCTTGGTGACTGTTTTGAAGAAGTCGACCAAGTTCAAAAGGCATGATCTGCCCTTGACAAAGCCAAACTGGGTCGGGTCCAATGTCTGCAAGTCCCCTATGTCTTTGTTTATGAGTTCCATTATGATCCTCTCCATAGCTTTGCAGACCAGGCTTGTTAAGCTTATGGGGCAGTAATTACCAGGGTCCGTAGAGGTACCGCCTTTGTGGAGTGGGACCACAGTTGCCGTACGCCACTCCTTGGGCACGAATCCTGTGGTAAGGCTAAGATTTCATTTTCTTTTAGAAATTTACAAAAAAAGTCAGAGAAGATGTCATATAGTGAAAGCAATTACATTTATGCAAGATTCTTCTCATCTGATAGCAATAGTTCTATGTTCATGTTTTTTGTGTGCATGCATGCATATTTGAGTGTGTGAGTGTACGGTTGTTTGTATTCATTCTTCTTTGGTAAATGAAAATTGTACAGAACTCAACACATATCTCAAGCCATTTATTATAAGAAAACAAAATGTCTTTAGTTTGAAAAAACTGTGGAAAACAAGTTTAATCCAACCAATTAAATATATAAAATAAAATTTTAGGTGCTAGTCAAGATACTATGCCATACTGTAAAATAAGCTATGCAAACACAAAAAAAAGAAGTAGACAATAGAGAAGTGGACTATTTTAACTGAAACACAAACAGCAACAGATGTCTGTGAATGGTGCATATCTCACTATTAGTTTAGACATATGAAAATAAATAGCAGTTCATGCTATCACTCTGTGGTGTTATGCTCACTGGCATTACTACCTGTTCTGATTTGGGCAACTTATTCTACAAATGAGCAAATAACCTGACATTTAAGAAACAAGGTATTTTCTAACATTAGTGTAAATTTAGCAAAAACTGAATACATTAACATGTTATAAAGTCGGAGACGACATAAATCCTACAAATATTATTTTGTAAAAAAGTATAACCTAATAATTATTTTGTCTGTTAATGTGGTTTATTCCTTTTGCTAAGAAATGTACCACTTTTGGACATATAAAAAGGTAATAACTCTACTCAATATATATCCTCCACAGACAATGTTTGTCAGCTTCTGACTTTACTTACTGTGGCAAGTCAGATATATAATTTCTACTCCTTAATATTTTTTATATATCATTTCTACTCCTTAATATTTTTCTATATCATTCCTACTCCTTAATATTTTTTCTATATAATTTCTACTCCTTAATATTTTTTCTATATCATTTCTACTCCTTAATATTTTTTCTATATCATTCCTACTCCTTAATATTTTTTTCTATATCATTTCTACTCCTTAATATTTTTTCTATATCATTCCTACTCCTTAATATTTTTTCTATATCATTTCTACTCCTTAAAATTTTTTCTATATCATTTCTACTCCTTAATATTTTTTCTATATCATTTCTACTCCTTAATATTTTTTCTATATCATTCCTACTCCTTAATATTTTTTCTATATCATTCCTACTCCTTAATATTTTTTCTATATCATTCCTACTCCTTAATATTTTTTCTATATCATTTCTACTCCTTAATATTTTTTCTATATCATTCCTACTCCTTAATATTTTTTCTATATCATTCCTACTCCTTAATATTTTTTCTATATCATTTCTACTCCTTAATATTTTTTCTATATCATTCCTACTCCTTAATATTTTTTTCTATATCATTTCTACTCCTTAATATTTTTTCTATATCATTTCTACTCCCTAATTTTTTCTAAGCACAACTAGCATTAAACATGTTGTATTCTCCATCTTTCCTTTAAAACATTGGTTTTCCAAGAAACTACTCATAGGCTTTTTCCAGATGACATCTTCATAGGCAGAAACAAGTGTATGATCGTTCTCTATCATGCTTCAGTTTTGTCTCTCTTCACCCTCTTATCTTGGGAGAATAACTCTCTTTGTTAAAGGACAACTCCATTCTTCCATGTAATTAACCTCATTGCAAAGCTTTTTCCTCCGTCTGTCATCATGAAGATGTATTATGGTGCTCAAGAACCCTTTGATGTTTTTTAATTTTATTCTCTTTGTTTCCACTAAAGTCCCATCACCTTTCTTTCCCTACTCGCCTGATGTTATTTCAGAAATTAATTTGTACTTGCCTGACTGAAACAGGAGACCATACTTTTGTAGTTTTCACTTTGAGTTACAGCCATAATTTCTCATTTTGAGACTGTCTTTCTAAGGTCAGTAAGATGCTACAAATATATGTATATATTAAGCAGATGACTGAAACAATTTTCCAAGTTTGGTTGTTGCAGATTTTTTTATAAAGACGAGAGAGCAATTATACTGCACACTATAATAACTACTTTGCTCTTATTTTTTGCCTCTGAGTGGTTTTATCCATGCAGCTGTAAAAAAATTAAGGACAATGTCTTATGCCAGAAGATTCTTCTAGCCAGTTACAGATAACATGATAATATGCAAAATCACCAGAACTGCAACTTTGCATATGTAACAAAAAAATACAAATGAGGTTTGGTAACAAACCAGAAGGTACGGTGAAGCAGGTATGCCTTGGAATTTAATGAAAGAGGTAATGTGGTAAGTAGCCATGGTCAGTGTGAGATGGATGTCGAAGGAATGTTTGCTGGGTTATACGTTTCTTATGAATTTAGGTCTGTGGTTTGGGTGTGTGATAGATTTTGTGAGTGAATTTTTTTTTCATTTATTTTGGCCTTGGTTTTCAGAGTGGTGGTATGTGCATTTGGAAGTGGCAGTGGTGTTTAGTGTCAAGACTGAGGGTTTAGAATTGGTGGTTGGGTGGTTACACTTTTCACTGTTTTTTTTTTTTTTACTTTGTTTTCTCTTTCTTGTTGGTGGGTGTAAGGACAGCAGTTTCCTGGGGTTGGGGGCTGTGAAGTAGCTGCAAATAATAGTGCTTGGTGGGTGCAAAGGCAGAAGTTTCCAGGGGTTTGGGGGCTGTGCACTAGCAGTGGGTAATGGTCATTGAGTATCTTCTATGTGACTGCTCGAAGTTTAGCTCAGGCAGAGAAACAGACATTGAGAGGCAAACCTTTAAGCTGTCCAGATTGTGCCATTCCTCTTAAAGTTGTAGTAGAGGGATAATTCACAATGATTCTGGCTGCTACATAAGGTGAGATATTTGAATGGCAAAACTAGTATCTTTTCTGGGCTGCACAGTTGTGGTTTGAACTACTGGCTTAGGAGTTATCGCATGTCTGCCTTTCAATGGTGACTTTCAACTGGGTGATTTGGGGGTGTTGAAATGTGGAAATGTATGCTGCTTGCTTGGTTGTTGATGTTTTCGCAAGGGGAGGTGTGGCTGGCAGTGATATGGACTGCTGCTGTTTGTTTGGAATGCCTGTCAGCTGTACAGATTTAGCAGAATGGTCAGCTTTATGCCTTGTAATTTCGGTCCGTTTCTTGGCCACTATAGCTTTCAAGAAGAGATTGTAATAATCTGAGCTATAGTGCAGTCCTCGTTCTGCTTTCGGGGGGAGTTGTAACTTTTGCTTTTTTGGCTGAGTGACAGGTTACTAATTAAAGCAAGGTTTTATAAATGTTTTAATTATTTTTGTGACTTGTTGGTGTTCAAGGAATAATGCATAATGGTATGGTTGGGCATATGTTTTAGAGGTGTTTCTACTTGTCAGCAAACATGTCTGTATAACTTAGTTCTGTTAAAGTTTGGGGTTATAAAATGGGAAAAGGAGAAGGAACCTCTATTTTCTGGTGCATTGATGGGGATTGTGGGAGGGTGGGAACTATGGTGGATGTTTGTGGTTTTCAGAGTTCATGCCCGTCAGTAAACACATGCTAATACAACACACGACTCCATATTGGTTCTGGAGGGAATGGGACATGTTTGGGCATTTTCGGAAAGAAAGATTCACCTCTAGTCAGCCATTTGCAGTGTGAAGTCTGCAGGTGTATTGTGGAGAATTGTATTCATCTCTGTTTTAAATAACTGAGCTAGTTAAACAGTTATGGGTTCATCATACCTCTCAGCTGTACAGATTTTGATGAAATATACAGAATTTTCCCTCATATGTTGGTCCGTTTTTCATAAAAATGTGGTTTTCTGGCAAATTATTGGCAAACCAGAAGTTAGGAAATAATGGCAGGGCATCGGAGTTTCAGTCTTCATACCCTTCAGGAAGTTCATGCTAATGCAACCCTGTTATGGGACATTGTCCCACTTGTAGTTATGGCTTCGTCCAGATATCTTGCTCTAAGAGGTTGACAGGTATGGTTTACAGTTGTAGTAATTATCTGATAAGTTAAGAATTTTGTGGTGGAAATAAACCTGCGAGGGAGTAATTATTCCTGGTAGGCTGTTCCGTACATTTAATTGAATTTAAAAATGTATATGTACATGGGTTGGTAATATATATATATATATATATATATATATATATATATATAATATGTATATATATATATATATATATATATATATATATGTATATATGTATACACACACACACACTCACACACACACACACACACACACACACACACACACACACACACACACACACACAACAAAATAAAATGGCTAACTATAGGGACTAATTTTCTGAGGTACTGCAGTGCTTAGAACAGCAGGTTCAGGTGTGAGTAACGTGAATAGTTATAACAGCAGGTTCAGGTGTGAGTAATGTGAATAGCTATAACAGCAGGTTCAGGTGTGAGTAACGTCAATAGTTATACGACAGGTTCAGGTGTGAGTAACGTGATATAACAGCAGGTTCAGGTGTGAGTAAAGTGAATAGTTATAACAGTAGGTTCAGGTGTGAGTAAAGTAACGATCAATGCTACTTTTGTCTTCTTTTCAGGGACCACTATATCTGGTTTTCTCGCATCTGTCTTTTGAACTGTTGATAATGAGTGATCCCATGTGATAAAGACTTCATCATTTTCTTTGATGCTTTGTGGCTCATGTTTCCAGTGTTTTTCAGCAACTTCAATACCATAGTGTTTGCACAATCTCTAGTGCATTAGTCTTGCCACATTAGTTTACCTTTCAGTATACAGTACTTCTGCCATTAGTATGTCACAACCAGCAACAAGGTGTGTGACTGTTTCCAATTCTGTTTTACAAAACCTACATTTGTCTGTTTCTTCCACATGTTTAATGGACTTTGTAAACCAATGTGTATGTTGCCCACTATTTTGGGCCACCAATATTAACCTTTCATCTTTTGGTTTGAATTCACCTCTCAACCATTTCTGCATTTGATCCTAATCAACATGAGGTTCTTCCAGGAGTTTTCTATACCTGCAACTATATTTATGCATTTTCCACATTTCTTACCTTCTCATCTGATCCTTCACCTTATATTCTTACCTTGGTTTTTCGGCACATTCAGTTGCTGCATGATTATTATCTACTGCTGGTTTGATTTACATTCCCACAAGACACCGATACACTTTTGCTAGATTTAGAAGGGAAGTCATCTTATATTTACTCTCCTCATATTTCAAAACTTTCACTATGTTTGGGTCTTGTGAGGTCAGCAGATATATGTGCAGTCCCACAATTGCAGATCTATACATGTAATCAATTTCAAGGAGGCCCATACCGCCTTCAGAACAGGAATATATAATCTTGGTATGCACTGATTTTTATAAATCATTTGATGAGCATGGAGCATCCTTCTTGTTTTCCTATCTAATCTATCCAACATGTTTTGGGGTCAATCAATCACTCCAAAACTGTAAGTTAAGACAGGAAGAGCAAATTGGTTTATAGTTTGGATTTTGTTCCTAGATGTCAGTGCTGTTTTCAGAATTAATTTAAGTATTCTAAAATATTCCTTACTAAGTTTTATTCTCATTTGTTCATGTTTAATTGTTGATCCTTCACCAATTCCCAAATATTGATACACTCCCACTTGCTCATCTTCTTTTATATCACATTTTTAATGTTTGAAATTGATGTTTTCTTGCTGATGCAGTTTTCCTGCTTTAAAGGTTGCTTTTGGACATTTATCAAGACCAAATGACATTCTTATATCATCTGAAAAAGTTCTGACCACTTGCAGTTGTGCTTTCAGTTCCTCATCTGATGGCTATACAGTTTTGAATCATCGACAAAGAGAAGATGAAAAGTTTTTACATTTTGTTGTTTTCTAGGAGCCAAATTATAGCCATGGCTTAAGCTGTTAAGTAGACAGCTTAATGGATTAAGGGCAAGACAGAATAGCAGGGGTGACAGAGAGTCACCCTGGAATATCCCCCTTTGAATTTTTATCCCTGGAATAATAATTTTTCCTTTATCATGGCTTAGTTGCAAAGTGGTCTGCCACTGTTTCATGGTCACTGTAATGTAATCGATCAGTGTAGGGTGCATCTTATACCTTTTTAAGCACTCTTTTATCCATGAATGTGGGATGGTGTCAAATGCTTTTTTGTAGTCAATCCATGCCATACTTAGATTCTTCCCCTTTTTAAAATTCTCCACTATGACTTTATTTAGCAACAAATGATCCTTTGATCCATATGATTTTCTTCTATTACCCTTTTGTTCTATTGCCATGATTGAATTTTTTTCTAAATGACTATAAAGTCTGTCGGCATCAGTTCCGATGTATAGTTTATACATTGTCGGAAGGCAAGTTATTGGTCTACAATTTTTAGGATAACTTGCAGGTTCACTCTAAGAACATTGTTTTACCTGTTGTTAACTAGGTTGGTGTCTGTTCAGGGTGTGCATATAAATAGTTCTTACTCATGGCGAAATCTTTGTGCAAAGATGTTAATACTTTTAACCAGAAGTTAGGTACTGCATCTGGGCCTGGGGTTTTCCAATTAGAGGCTTTTCTTAACTTTATTTCAATCTCTCTGGCTGTTACTTCATCTCATTTCATATCCTGCACCTTTGAACGTCTTATTCTTTCTTTTATTTCTTCTATCTATTTAGCATCTTTGTTATGTATGGCAATGAAGCCCTGAAGATGATATTTTAAGCAACATTCAGAATGCATTTTGGACTTTGTGCTCTGTTCCTTTTTGAAGTTCAGACTTTTGTCTCAAAAGGGAAGCTCAGCAAGTGCTAAGAAGGTGAGACTTTGTGGCACAACTCTGCATTTTATAGCAGATGCACTCAATGGATCTCATCCCCCAAGACATATACAAAACAAAGTAAGGTGAAGGTATCATCAGACATTTTATAGCCACAAGTTACTATGCAGATATTACTGCACATTCAAATTCTAGAAGAAATGCAGAAAAAAAGGAAAGAATAACAACCCCCAAACCCCAATGCCACCAGCATCATCTTTGATTCTTGGTGAACTCAGATTTGTTTTGATTGTTAATGAATCCTAGCGCACAGACTCCTGTTGCAGGGATTTTGACTTCTCGTTATATATTGATTTATAAAGTATGTAAATTCCCTTTCATTTATGCTTTTTCACTTTAATGGTACAATTTAGGATATGTCTAATTAAGTGACTACTTGTGAAATAATGTTCAATACGCATGAGTGGATATTATTTCTTAAAAGCCCTGGAAGAGACCATAAGATACCTAGTGATGGATTACTGCCGCTTGTTCAGGTCATGTGATCTGGAATCATAGTTGCTTATGAGTGACAGCTGCACATGTGCTCAGTGCTTAGCAGCAAAGTAGCTTCAGATTGTATACCTAGTCTCATTAGAGACTAGATTAGCACATACACTAAATGTCTGAACCCACGGTTCCTCTCGTATTGAGCAGGATTACTGTCGAACAACACATCATCAGTAGGGTAAAACTAACCTGCCTCATAACGGCGTAGACCTCGCTCATGTTCCCTATTAGTGGGTAAACAATACAAAGCTTGGTGAATTCTGCTTCACAATGACAGGAAAGCCAACATCGAAGGATCAAACAGTGACATCGTTATGAACGCTTGGCCACCACAAGCCAGTTATGCCTGTGGTAACTTTTCTAATATCTCCTACTTAAAACCCAAAAATCCAGAAGGATCATGAGGCCCCACATTCATGGCCTGTATTAATACTGAAAATCAAAAGCAAGTGAGCTTTTGGCCTTCTGCTCCACAGGAAGTTTCTGTTGTCCCTGAGCTTGCCTTAGGACCAGCGTTACTCTGGCAGGTGTACTGCCCCAGCCAAATTCCCCACCTGACACTGTCCCCTGGGCCAGATTCATGAACGTCTAAACTAAGTGTACACTAAGTGTACATGATCTGTACTGAAGAACATCCCCACAACATATATTTGCTGTCTGTTTACTCAGAAAGATTACGCTAAGTACAGACATAGTCTACACATTGTAGCAAACTTTATGCATCCCCTTCGTTGCATGACAGTCGGTAGGAAAGCTAACATTAGGTTAGGAGGAAGAAGGTGGGAGTTATGACTGTGTTGTCTATTCACTGAGAATGGTGTACACTTAGAGTAGGTGTTAATGAAGCCAGTCTTATGTTTATATCTTGCACTTTTCATCTGGGTTTGTATCAAGTGGTAGGTGAGTGACTTGGGACTGGTTGTTTGTGACTTTTAGGCCTGGTGACTGTCGCACGTATTTGTAATGATATGAGCAATGTTTCTACTCCTTCCTGCCTGCCTATACTGGTTATTTTAATAATTGTCTGGTTGTTGTTCTTTGTTGTTGTTTATTGGAGTTTTTGTATGGCCACTGTTCCTTTCGTTTTGATCGGAGTTCCTGCTTAGGTTAGAGTTTGTTTGGCTCCGACAGCCTGCTAACAGTTCCTCAATATCAGGGTATGTACATATCACTCATTCATCTGTCAGTTGTGGAGGAAAATCTGTTTTTATCTGTCCTCATATTAAATCACACCTAAATCAAATTCAAGATTCTGTTTTGACCTTTTCGATAACTTGGTTACAGTTGTCGAATCACTGCCTCTTCATTGCCAGTTGAGAACCAAATCATATGCCTGGATAGGTTGGGTTCCATGTCTACTAATCTCAGTACCCTAATTTTGGTTGACATTGATTATCCATCCATTAACTGGGAGTCTCATAAAACCAACAATAAATATGCTCGACATTTTCTACATTTCATTAATACCAATGTCCTGGATCATGTTGTCCTTGTTCCTACCAGAGGGAATTATATACTTGACACTGCCCTTATGAATGTTACTACCTGCAAAACAACTAATGACATACCCTCTTTCATTAGATCTAACTGCCAAACTTTTTTTTATCTTTTTACTCAGAAATATTACTAGACTGCCCATAAATTCAAATAAATTCAAAGACTGCTCAAAAGCCAAGCTTCATCCCTGTCTGGAGGCCTAAATAAATTCAAAGGTGCCTTCCCCCGGCTGTCCTATTTCTGAAGCTACCATATTTATTCAAGAGTTTTACAACCTCCTCAACCAATGTATTGATAACTCTCTGCTTATTAGCCATGCATATGGTAGAAAGTCACTATGGTGGAAACGTCAAGTGTCCAAATTTTATACCAGATAAGAAAAATATATATGGTTTATATTTAAAGTTTTCAACTTCTAATCAGAAGGAGGTTTATAAACAGATCTACAGGGTTCTCCAAACCACCATTCACAAATTGTAAGGCCAAATATGAATTGAAGATAGTTCACTCTTCCAAGGATCACTTCAATGCCTTTTTCAATTATATTAACAGTATTATAGGTAATACCCAACACTTCACAAATCTAGAATTGAATAGCACCATATATTCTGATACCAAAGCAATAATGTCCTCTCTGAAAATTCATCTCAGCATTTTCATCTCTCTCTTTCTCTCTCGGCCCTGTGTTTCCTCCATTTAATCTCTAAATCATGCTCCTCCCATTCTCAGTGTAAACCAGATCCTGGAAGCTGTCACAGAAATATAAAAGTAGTATCTCCATAGACTCCAACAATATACCAAGTGATCTACTTGTTAGCAAAAATTACTTTATTGCTGAACCCTTTCTGAAGGCCTTTAATCTCTACCTCTAGAAAAAGTATATGCTGGAGTTATGGTTTGGTGTCTCTCTATTAAGATGGCACTGTAACTGGCCTTAGAAATTACTGTGCCATTAGTCTCACCAGGAATATCTGTAAACTTTTGGTGCACATCTTAGTTTTACAGCATAAGTGACAACTTAAAACTCAAAGTTAGTTCAGTTTTATGAAAAGTCGGCTTTGCCTGCTTAATTTGGTTGACTGATGGCATTACTGGAAATAATTCAGTCTGTGCCATTAATCTTGACTTTGTCTAAACATTTTATACAATTTCCCAGGACAGCATTATTAATAAGCTTACGGACTTAAATATTACCCTGTAAATCCCTTAATGGATTGCAAACTGGATGTTAGTTTGAATAATGAGAGAGAGAGAGAGAGAGAGAGAGAGAGAGAGAGAGAGTAGGTGATTCATTTTCATTTCATAGAGTAATCACAAGTGGAATACATTGGGACTCTGTATTGAGCCCCCTTCTTTAAAGAATCAACTTCTTAGATGTGAAGGAAGACATGCATAGTTTGTAGTTGACCGAGTTTATAGACGGCTGTAACCTAGGTGCCTTGGTTGACTCCCCTATGAACTCTTATATTCCCCGAGAAGATTTAGATAGGGTTAGGACTTGGTGTTCCATCCATGACCTTAAACATCTCACAAAAATGTAGTGTAGCTGAGTTTAGGAAACAAGTCTGTCCCGCTGATTACCATGCAGCCCCGCTTCAGGTCGATACTGTCATTAAAGAGCGAAACACACTCATCAACAACTGCCCTTTGATCATCAGGTATCACTTATAAGTAATGAAATTTTATTTATTTTATTTATTTTACATTTGTTGACCGGGATAGTCCGACTGGATACATGTCCATTTTCAGCGGAGGCCCGGGAGAAAAGCTCCAAGGGTAAGCAGATACAGCATTACATAATACCAGCATTACATATTACAAACAGACTATTTACAGTGATTACATAAGTAATCATTTTGTACTGTCTAATTAATTACCAAAAGTATATCCTTTAACTCTACAAATGTCATAATCTACCTGTATTGTTCCCTTATTAAACCAATCATGCAGTGTGCCAGACTGGTATTTATTTTTTGTTTATCTTTTTAAGTATGTAAGCCAACAAGAAAGACATCAGTGTTTTCTAGACAGAAAAGTCAAAGGTGTTGGCTCCCTTCAATTCCTAAGAGTCATAAAAACATCTCACTTTTTTCTGTCTCATGCAGACATCTGTATGGTGATCTCTGTATTACCTTCAGGGCTAAGAAAGACACTGTCATATTATACCCTTTTCACCTCTGAAACACTGATAATGTTATGAACTCCCAATCCAAAGTTCTCAACTACATTGTAACATAAAAGGGACTTCTTTGAGGGTAAGGTTCCCTACCCAAAATATACCCTATTGTGGAGCTGACTTCCTTTGCATGTTAAATGGTTTTACACTTTGGCCTCTTTCAGGTTAGGTCCTAGTGATCATATAAATTTATGTTTGCATCAGTAGTATGACCCTTATCAAGATGGGAGGTAAATCTGTTGTCTATTCTCTCTCTAAGGTTCAAGTCAAGACTTTCTATGGTCAGTCAAACCACATGCCTAGTATTAACCTAAGAACCAGATGAAAATATTAATTGGAATGTGCAGAAAGATTTATTGAAAGTATTGCTAGTATGCCAAATATCACCAAAATATTCCGGTTCACAATACAAGCCTCTATGCCCCAGTGGTACAGAATTTTGCTCTAGCTGCAGGCCGCCCCTTCCTACCAGGAAGTGGAGATGGTGTTTACTATTTCTGACTGTGCCATCTAACTACCTTGCATTGACTGTCTGTTCTTCAATTATGTATACTGGTCATTAACCTTTATTATGCATTATCATACATACACCTCTGCTTTTATAATCTGATACAATGAGAGATTAATATTTTCCAGCATTTCCATGTGAGTTCTAAGCTATTCATCTTGATAGTGTTGTTTGTTGTTATTTAGTTGCCATTTTTTCACATTTATTTGAAAAAAAAAATATTTGTTTAGATTAGACTGTATTTCAAGTTAAAAAGTTAATAATTAATGTCTTATAAGGCTAACTAAGGAATCATATTTAGATACATTTTAAATAATTTACCAACAGTTTTGAAAATTAATCTGCATTTATATATTACAAGGGCATAACAGTGTCAACATAGTTAAACTCAAATGTTCCATGTCAATATATTCGGAAGAAAATGAGGGTTCTGTTAGGTTTCACATGCTCAGTGCATTGGGTAATGGTTTGCAATAATTCCTTTTATATTCTGAAGTTGATACAGTTGACATTTCACATTATTTTAAATGCTGTCTAACATTACTAAGCTCTTATCTTGCAAGCCTTACAAAGGTATGCCAACTATTTAAACTTACAAATTGCAGATTATCATGGTAACAATTTGCATTGTCATAAAAACAGAATCTAGTTTTATTCTGTGAACAAAAACAGTTTCTGCAGATATCCTTAAAGGGACAACATATTAATTACCTTTTGCCTCAAAATGGCTTCCATTTGACTGAGATTTTATATAACAAATGTGGGTTTCTAGACTATCTTCCCTCATAGTAACTCTCTCTCTCTTTATATCAGAAAAAAAGCATTTTACACACTTTGTATTGATTTCTAGTGTGAACAATATCTACATTAATCAGCTCCACCAGATGGACAGATACAAATTCATTGCTACCCCAAGGGTACACCTGTAAATCTTTGTGTCTCTAAGTTTTAATTACATTCTGATTAATAGAGACATAAATTTAATCAATTTCAACAGTAATGCAGTTCTAGCTAGCTTCTGTACTAATAGGTTAAAATGAAATATGATTTTAGAGCTTATAACACTTTGAACCTGCTCTATTACAGCATGACTGGTGTCATCAAACTATAGTTTTCATTTAACCCTTGATATCTTAATTGTGAGAGGGAGTATTTCTATAATATTTATAGACAGATAATTACATGAATCACATAGATGTTTTGACATTTCTAATGGTCTTTTATATTAGTTATGCAAATTTAAATGATATTTTTTCTCTTCTTCTGATGGCTTGTTTTTGATATGGTGTAATTATTGCTGTTCATATTCAGTGGTGAATTGGTGGTTTTGAAAGAAACAAAATTTGCAGTATAATAGTACAAATCTGTAATGCTTCATTGCCAGGCAAAATCTTATTTATTCACTTGCAGTTGTAACATTGTATTTTGCTTTGCTGAAGGCATTTTGGATATTTAAAAAAATCTGTTCATGTCCAGCACCTACCACTGACTATATCAAAGTGAAAGGGGAGTGATTTAATAATATCCATCATGAATATAAGTGAGCATAAAAATTAAAAAACAAACAGAAAAGATAATTCACTAGAGGCTTTTGTGAGAGCCATTGTGCTATACATCTCACTAGGTGTACTACTACCATGGTTGTGCAACACTGTAAGGTACTACTGCCACTGTTGTTCAACACTGTAAGGTACTACTGCCACTGTTGTGCAACACACTGTAAGGTACTACTGCCACAGTTGTGCAATACACTGTAAGGTACTACTGCCACTGTTGTGCAACACACTGTAAGGTACTACTGCCACTGTTGTGCAACACTGTAAGGTACTACTGCCACGGTTGAACAACACACTGTAAGGTACTACTGCCACAGTTGTGCAATACACTGTAAGGTACTACTGCCACTGTTGTGCAACACACTGTAAGGCAGTACTGCCACTGTTGTACAACACTGTAAGGTACTACTGCCACGGTTGAACAACACACTGTAAGTTACTACTGCCATGGTTGTGCAACACACTGTAAGGTACTACTGCCACAGTTGTACAACACACTGTAAGGTACTACTGCCACAGTTGTGCAATACACTGTAAGGTACTACTGCCACTGTTGTGCAACACACTGTAAGGTACTACTGCCACTGTTGTACAACACTGTAAGGTACTACTGCCACTGTTGTGCAACACACTGCAAGGTACTACTGTCACTGTTGTACAACACTGTAAGGTACTACTGCCACTGTTGTGCAGCACACTGTAAGGTACTCCTGCTACTGTTGTGCAACACACTGTAAGGTACTACTACCATGGTTGTGCAACACACTATGAGGTATAAAAAGGTGAAAGTATACAAAAGATAGTTATAGGGAGAGATCTAGTGTCATAACGTCTCATACGTAATTAGTACCAGGTAGCATATTATGCATTTACAGTGCTGCACATGACAGACAGCTCTACTCTAATAAGAAAAGCCATAGTGTGCCAAGCATTGACTCTTGCCTTACACCAATTGCTTGTTGGCCATATATTGGTCAAAGGCCAGATTACTTTCTTCCAATGTCCCCTAGATCCCTAACTACTGGGTTGACTCTTAGGGGTGTTTTGTCGATGGAGGAATGAGCCTGGGCATCAGTTTTCCCAAAAGGCACTATAATGGATTTCTTGGCATTAGGTTTTAGTCTGTGACTTTGATACCAGTCATTTGTTAGACCCTCTTTTAAGATGTTTGTATCATGGGAGGAATCTATGACAGCTCTCAGTCTGCAGTCATCTGCAAGCTTGGTAAGCCAAAGTCCCTTGATGTTATGCTTTACCTCTGAGAAGTAGATGCCAAATAGGAGCAGTCCCAGCAGAGAGCCCTGAGGTCCCCCACTGGTGACTGGTCTTTTAGTGGACATGGTATCATCAATTGTAAACTTCTGGGTTCTGTCTTTGAGCCAGTAGGCAAACCAGCAAGCTACATAGGGATTTATACACACTTCAGTGACTTTGTCAACAATTCCTGAGTGGAGTATTGCATCAAATTCCTTATCCAGGTCCAGGTAAGCGGTAATGACTGTTTTTTCCTCATCCATTGACTTGGAGACCATCTCAAAGAAGTCCACTAGGTTTAGTAGACATGATCTTCCCTTGATAAAATTAAACTGGGTTGGGTCCAGTGTCTGACAGCTGCCTATGTCTTTGTTATCATCTCCATAATAATTCATTCCATGGCTTTGCATATTAGACCAGTCAAACTAATATGTCTGTAGTTTCTGGGTTCAGATGATGGTCCCCCTTTGTGAAGTGGGATAACAGTTGCAGACCTCCATCCTCACAGTACAAAGCTTGTTTTGAGGCTATAGTTGAAAAGTGACTCAAGTTGTCTAGATAGGTCATGTTTCCAGCTATTTAGGAGGCATCCTAGGATATTGTCTGGGCCAATGGAAGTTGTGGTTTTGACCATAGAGAGTGCTGCTAGGACGTAATCCCTGTTAAAAGTTGGGAGGGGGTATTTCATGGGGGGAGGCGGGTGGGTTGGTGGGAGAAGTTTGAGCTGAATTTGTCAGTCAGCAAATTTGCTATGTTACTCTACCCAGTGAAGATAGCACCACTGGCCACTAGTTTATCACACTGTGCTGCCTTTGAGGTTTCGGACATAGCTGTAGAAGACACCATGTCTGTCTCTAACCTATCATAGGATCATAAGATCATAGGAAATTACTAAGTCCTTACAAGCCTAGCCAAGTTCGTACCCTTATTAACACAATCACTACCTATTGCCCCTGTCCAAGAGGAACATAGATGGAACCTGCGAGGTGAAATTATGATCACCCATCCAACCATCCAGATTGTGTTTGAAGAGGGCCAAAGAGTTACTCTCTTTGACATGAAGTGGGAGTCTATTCCTAAGGTGTGATAATATCTGTGAAACAAATCTGTCCCTCCAGCTGGTTTTATTAATGTCCCATACCAGGTTAAGGTCTTTAGAGTGAGTAACCCGTGTATCATTTGACTTATGGATATGCAGCATTTCCAATAAAGCAGGGTCAGAGATTGCCTTGTATGCAAGGCAGAGATCACCTCTGAGGAACCTGTATGAAACAGAATGAAGGACAGTCAGGCTATCTTGCCCTTGTAAATAGCCTTGTTGGACTTAATTAGTCCTCTTAGTTTCTTGTTTAGCTTAATTAGAAAGCTCCCATCATTATTGGATTGCTCTTCCTGATTCTATTCCTGATTCTACTGGTACAGAGACTATTCACGGAGAGGTAAAGTATACTGCTTACAGAGATGACTTGTATTCTTAAATGCTATTTTGTACTCAAAGTCCTGTGATGCCTTGAAGGTTACACATTCATGTGGTATTTTTTATTATTTTGGGGAGACATAGCAAGTCATCAAATGACAGAACTGCAAACAACAGGATCCAGGTAACTGAAAGATTCATGTCGCCAGATCAAAGACTACTTTGTTGAACTTTGGGGCATCTTATCCAAGTTAATAATTGTCCTTCTAGACTTAAAGACAGTACCTTAAACTAAAGAAATCTACTAAAATAGCACAAACATCTAAACAAAGTGCCTGCACAAAATGATACAATACTCAATACAATACGGCCTTCAAAACTTAAAGAAAGCATTTTATGTAAGGGTTCTCTACATTTCCTGTATTTTTATATTCTCACTTCTTGGTTGCATATCAAAGGAGAATTATGTAACTTTACAAGACTTTCCTATTCGCATTCAGTAGAGCAAGAAAAATTTCAAAATGTCAAGAGTTGCCTTATTAATACAATAAAACTCAGAGTTCAGATTAAAAAAAAGTTATCAGGTTTCATTCACAGCAAGAGGTTTTCCTGTTCGATTCTCAGCTGGAGTGCTTTCTGTGTGGAGTCTGCATGTCCTCCCCGTGGTCGAGTGGCCTCCGAAAGACATGCGTGAATGGGCGTGCCTTCGCTGAAGGTTGGGCATCGGGCTGGCAACTCGGCACCATAAAAATCTACTGCCAATCATTAGCGGACTGGAGTTCAGCTGTGGTGACCCCTAACCGGGAAAACCTGAAACGACAAACAACAAACAACAACATCAGGTTTCATGAGTACTTTCTCAACTTGTTTCTTGGTTTGTTATTCTGGCCTATATAGTTTGGATTAAACCACTAGCAGCTCTGTTTGGATGATTCTTCTCAACCAGCACAGTTTATTGTTAAATAACAGTGATATCCTTCCTAATGTAATGCTGCAATTTAATGTTGTTATAATATCAGAAATGTGTATTAAAGCCATTTAACAATCATGCATTACAAATCATGACATGCTCTTTTTACTAAAGATTTCATAGCACAAGCTTATTAGCAGAACATAAATACAGAGAGAGAGAGAGATGGAAAAACATGTAAAAAAATAAACTGTTTGGTGGGGTGACCACATTCCAGTAACAAACATATACTAGCATAACTTGGAACAAGTGATATTCTGTTGGCAGGGGTGGATTCTGACAAATGACTTGATGATGCCAACACATTGTTCAGCAAGACAGAAAGTCACAAGATCACATACAGGTATGGCCAACATGCAACTCAGGTAGACTTCCTTGTAATAAGTAAAGGGCACTGGGGTAGAATAATTGATAGCAAAGTCATACCAGTGAAAAAGTCAGTGCACAGCATAAATCACTGATTGTCACAATCAGCTACAAGCAGCGGTCAGAGAAGGCTCTAATGTCAACAGAGACTACGCTTAAGACCTGGAAGTTTACTGCAGAGAAAGCACAGGAGTTCAAAGAATTACTCAGTGCTCTATCACCTCTAAAGAAGAGCATATAGGTGGTTAAAGAAGAATGTCAGCGCCTCAAAACAGCATGTGTAAGGACTAGAGAACAGATATATGGCCAACCCAGGTATGGAAACAAAATACATAAGAAAAGCTGGTGGTGAAATGCAGAAGTCCAGGAAGGTCTACATTAGCAAACAGGTTAGAGGGGAGAAATTTACATAGCTGCTGTATGCAGATGATGTCGCACTACAGGCAGACTCTGAGCAAGAACTTCAGCAAAGGATAGGGCAATGGAATGGAAAACTGAAGGAACATGTTACTTTGGGTTTTGCTCTGATATCCTCATTTCTTTATTTATCTCACAGTGTGCATCCTAACAACCATCTCAGGCACTTTGTCTCCAACATCTCTAGCTTCCTCAGCTGCTCTGCCTTTACTGCCCAGGTTTCTGTAACATACAGTAGCACTGGTCATACCACTGTTTTGTGCAACTTACTTTTCAGCTTCTTTGGCATTCTTCTGTCATACACCACCCCTAACACTTTGTGTTAGTTGCCTACAGGCTCAGGCCCTCTGATTCTAGCTTTAACCTCTTCATTCAGACTTCACTTCTCCTCAACCAGCCTTTCCAGATACTTGAAGTTGTGAACCTGCTCTACTATTTTCCCTTCTATCTCAGTTCTCAGCTTCTTCTGATTCCCCCCACTTGCTGTCATTACAACTACAGATAAGACACAAAGTGTTAGGGGTGGTGTATGACAGAAGAATGCCAAAGAAGCTGAAAAGTAAGTTGCACAAAACAGTGGTATGACCAGTGCTACTGTATGTTACAGAAACCTGGGCAGTAAAGGCAGAGCAGCTGAGGAAGCTAGAGATGTTGGAGACAAAGTGCCTGAGATGGTTGTTAGGATGCACACTGTGAGATAAATAAAGAAATGAGGATATCAGAGCAAAACCCAAAGTAGCTCCAATTGCAGTGAAAGTCAAGGAGAACAGAAAAGCAGAAGACAGACTGGTTAAGGTTTGAGACAGACAGGAAGGAGGCAAGAAGAAACAAGGGTGTCCAGTAAAGAGATGGATGGATTGTGTCAGAGAAGACTTGTGACAGATAGGCATTTCTGTCAAAGAAGGTAGAAGAGTGGCACTGAATAATGAGCAATGGTGATAGTGACAGTTGTCACCACACCCCAACCCCATGTCGAAAATGGGAAAACGGAGGGTGAAGATGTTGATGATGAGAGGTGAATTCTGACTTGACATAATGTCTTTAGTCCTTAATGACAAGGACTGAAGTGTTTAGGAGTCAGTAGTTCAAGGATCCATTATGTCCCACTTGGGAGAGAGGAGGGCTTGTGAAAGTTCACTCACCAAGCACTTTTTTTTTTGTAGTCAATAGGATCATCATTCACTGGCTGTATTTACAGAGTAAGGAAATGTACCTTCTGACTATGGTATAGGTTCATAGATTCACAGGTAGTTACTAGGCTATCTGCCCGAGGGCACTTATAAGCCTAGCCAGAGTGTGTCAGCTTTCGCCACCCCATTGATTAATTAACTGAGCCTCTGTCAAGCAGAGCCAATGAAGTGATCCCAGGGGTGTATTTTCTGTTACCCATCCACTTGTCAAGGTTTCTCTTGAAGAGTGTTAGTGAGGGGCTCTGCCTAATGTAGTTAGGAATTCCGTTCCAAAGCATAGGGAGTCTCTGTGACAGGAATCTATCCCTCCAGCATGTTCTATTTATTGTTGTGGTGAGGTTTAGCTCACTAGAGCATGTGGCTTGCAGTGACTTGGATTTCTTTAGGTGGAGCATGTCCATCAATTCTGAGTTGGACATGCATTTGTAAGTCAGGCAGAGATCACTTCTGAGTAAGTGATATGTCACTGAGTACAGCTGGAGTTTTTTCAGTCGGGCTGCATAGGACATATGTTTGAGGCCAGTAATCCTCTTGGTGAGGTGCTTTTGTGGTCTTTCCAGCTGTTGGAAGTGTCTTGTGAGGTACATCCCAAATGGGGCATTGTACTCTATGATGGGTCTGATGAGTGACGAGTAGAGGGACACTATAACCTCTTTATACAACAGCAGGAACATGTGAGAGAAAAGCACAGAGATAGACAGCTTAGCCAAGAAAGAAAGAGAGAAAGGCACACATTTAAGCATCAACCTCATGCACTGATAGCAGGTATAGCAACTGTAGACACAACATGCATACATAACATGCACACACACACACACACACACACACACACACACACACACACACACACACACATACATATATATATATATATATATATATATATACATACACACACACACGTATATATATATATATATATATATATATATATATATATATATATACATATACACACACACACACACACACACACACATGCATGGGCATACACACACACACACACACACACACACACACACACACACACACACACACGCACACACACACACACACACACACACACACACACACACACACACACTCACATTCAGTTTCTGTCTCTGATAACTACTCTCTTTGGTACCAATGAATGAATTCCTGACTGCAGCCCAGACAATGTGAGACTAATTAGTGAAATGGAGGCTGGACTACCCAGCAGGAGAAGATGGGAAGGGATGGTGGGGTATTGCTCTTAACTGTATGGATTTTTGCAGAATGTCCAGATTTTTGCCTTATATTTTAGTTTTTTTTTCATAAAATTGCAGTTTTCTGGCAAATCATTTGCTAATCAGTAAAGACTGAAGTCAGAAAATAATGACAGACATTTGAGTTTCAGACTTTATACCCTTCCGAATATTCACGCTAATGGAAAACCTGTTATTATACCAACTTTATAAGTTTGTAAGAGCCATATTTACAAATTATTCCTATTTTTGGGTCTTTGTCCCCCATTTATGGCTTTTTCCAGATTTCTTGATCTAAAAGGCTGAGAGCTATTGGAGGGTGGGAGTGAGTGGCTGATGCTAGTTTGTCCGTTTTGGAAAAGGTACACACACACACACACACACACACACACACACACACACACACACACACACACACACACACACACACCAACACACACAGTCTGATAGTCAGACAGACACACTTTGGTCCTTTGTGGCAACAAAATGTTTACTGCCCTCAATGCCACAGAAACACCATCACCATCATCATCATCATCATCACTTGTTACCTTTGAATGGGGTGACATTACTTCTCCTAGAAGCAAGTGGCATGTTGTCTTCACACTTTGATACACAGAAGATAACTCAGAACCCCAATGCAGACAAGAAAGAAATGGATGACTGAGTGTTGGCGTTAAGTGCTGTGTGACAGGGCATGGGAAGTGAGATGCATTTCATCTTTACAGATCTTAAGGGTGCCTATCTACTTCTTCCATTTTGGTTGACTACCAAGTGTTTTCTTATTTCCAGTGATGTACAACATTTAAGAGCACTCATATATCCAGGAGGCAGATTCGTTTATACTGAGTTTGAAAAATAGATGGTATATGAAGTGTAATTTGGTGTTGTTGCTGAGCTTGTTCCCTTCTGGGCTGTCAGGATCCTTGATTAAAACCCTTTATGAGAAATCAATATTTTACTCACAACTTTGATTCTCCATCCTTTTAAAAAATGTGAGAGTAGCCTACATGAGGCTGGCTGCACGGTATATACAAGATGCTTACTTGCTGCAGAGTGATACGCTATTCTTTTTTATATAGATAAAATAATCCCGATGTTTCTAAATTTGTAGCAATGCATACAAAGAAATTATGGTGTGGGCTTTTATATTCCTTAGCCTTGTTCTTATCTTTAATGGAAATAAAATAAAAATGTAGATCCATGCATTATGAATGCATTAAATGGTGTTCCTAAGATAAATTAAAGCCGAGCAGGGGTTATTGCCTTTTTAGACACAATGTAGAGATTTCCTTTAGGCACAACATTGTTTACCCAGCAATTAATAACACACTAATCATATCCTGGACAAAGAAATTATGCTATGGAAAGAGCATGCCGACTGTTTAGGTTTTTGAAAATGCTGTCCGAAATTTACAGTGCAGAGTTTATCATAGTTTACTAGTGCTGCTCACACCCATATATCTGTGATTTGGAAAGCAAGGAAAAAATACAAACCATTTTCCATTAAAAAGCAATCGTTTTTTCTTTGAAGCACATGTAGTTAAAAAAAGAAAGAAAATATGAAATACTTAACTGCTTTGTACAAATCAGGCTTTATCCCAATAAGAAACAGCTAGTGAGAGATAGCTGATGCTGTTTTGTTGGATTTAGAGGTCTTATACTGGAAGCTAACTTTAAATGCTTGAGGCTATGACACTCTTTTAAGCATTATTTCCAATCCTTGATGGAGTTCTTTTTAAAGGTTTTAACACCATGAAGTAGTAATAGAAAGCCACACACAAAAAGATTTGGTTTGAAATCCCACAATTCATATGCGTATGAAACTAAACAAAACTTATTACAGCTGCCTCCTATGAGCCACTGTGTAATTCTGTTTGCAGTTTACAGCACTATTAAACAGAAACATACCCTGATGGCAGATAAAGTCTGAATGTAAAACACATGCTGCAGAGTGTACTGCCTATTTATATGATAAATCTGCAAATAATCTAATTAACCTGCAGCGTACATCTTCTTATCACACACTCAAATATTTTGTGCATTCAATCTTAAAAGCTCTCTTAGCTTTTGAATTCACTGACTCCTTATGGAGTTTGCTCCATATATTTACCACTTTCTATGTCAAGATGCTTTCTCGTCTTGCTGATGGGCCATTCTCACATCTTTATATCTTTTGCTTCAGGGTTTTCTGTATCTTGTTTTCTTAACATTTCCCTTGAAGTACGCATTACTGTGTTGGTATTTGGGAATATTTATATTAAGGATGATGAATGGCTATATACCCAGTTATTTTAATATTATGTACTTTATACAAATATAAACTGGCCAAATCATACATGGAAAAGTGTATCTGTTAGTAGCATTGTAGAACATTTATTTCAAAAGGGGCTCTGTGCTTACTATCTTCAGTTCTATATTCTGACCACCTTCTAACAAAGCTACAGTCTCCATTACTCCATAAGTCCAAGTTTGCTTCAGTAGGGTAGCTAGATTTGCTGTAGGATGTCACGTCCAAACACTCCAGTGCTTAACCATTTGTAGCCTCTAGTAGTTTGACCAAAAACTATGCTTGATTGAGTTGACGTTTGCTTATAAACTCCTATAAACTCTCAAGCATCCAGCTTTAGCAAACACTGTAGTGCGGTGAAATACAAACTATTTAGAACTTCTACTGGGCAGATAGTACAAATGTCAGAAACAAAGACTAAATAAGGAGAACATTGACAGGCTCTGAGGCATAGCTACCTCATGACTTATGATGAATCCTGAAAACAAAGCCTATAACATATCTTTAAAATGCATCTGCATACAGTGGAACACTTGACTGTGATATTTGAGTGTTTGTTAAACAAAAGCATTTGTCAAAGAGACAGAATGGTGTTTGACTTGCTCCAGAGGGCAGAGAGAGTAGGATAATAGCCCTCTCATTGGGTATGAGCCACCAGTTTGGTGATCAAGTCCAAAACAATTGCTTTTGGAGTGAAAGATGAATGCTCCAGTTATATTACAACTGGCCGTAAAACTGAAACATTTATGCCAGTTAAACCAATCGCGTGCGACCTCCAAGGTAGGTATAAAAGAAAAAGCGAAATGTAATATGTTGTCTTTTTTATGTTAATTACAGTTTGGAAATGTGTGTGAGGAATAAGGAGTGGATGGTGTCAGCTGCCCCATTGTTTTAGGGTTGAGACAAAGTATGGGTTTCAATTGATTGAGATAATACTGTAGAAAGACTGTGGTCACACAGGCTGACACAGAGGTTGGCTTGTAGTTTTGTAAAAGGGATAGTATCTCAAGATTCAGTGCCTCTCACAGGTAGTCATAACATTTTATATATATATATATATATATATATATATATATATATATATATATATATATATATACATATATAAACTAGAATGATGCAAAATAAACCAATACTTAAAGTTTACTTAAAGATTACTTGTGTTACATGAGGGACAGCAAATAGTGTTAAACTTAAATGGCAGCAGAATCTTTGAGGCTTCATGGGTGAACAACTGTAACAACAAGTGTTATAGTGAACTGAAGGTAGTGGCTTAGCAGCAGACACATCAAGGGCTCGTGGTAGTTTTGGTTCACTTGTCTATTTGGATAGTGAAATGTTATCAGTGCAAGAAACTGATTAAAAAAACAGAGATCAGAAAATAAGAAGCTGAAGCCCCAGCCATTTTTCCTCCCTGCTGTAGGTGAGTGGCTCCAAAATACACAGACCAATCACTAGATTCCCATTATGGTCAGATAAACAATAAAAAGAGATTAGTCTTTAATGATCACTGATGTAGCTCTGGTCAGATCAGGAGCCATTATCACTTCAGCATCTAAAGGCTGGATGGGAAAGAATAACTGCAAAGACTGAAGAACTTTTGCAAGATCCAGACGTAGATGGAAATAGCATTCCATTGGATTAGAAAACGGGTTGGGAGTGGCCAAACTAGATGCAACCCAAACAATGGAAATAGCAGGCAAAAAAAGCAGGAGGCAATCATAGAAAGTTACAGACAGCACAGGTAACCTGGAGAGCACAGCAGACACTGTTTTTGTTGCACCCCCAGAAGAGGAGACAGGTAATGAAGCAATAAGGAGAGAGGAGGTCAGAGTTGGTGAAACTTTACTAAATCAAATAAGTAAGATGAGTCCTTTTTAGACTCATTGTCTGATGCTAGCAGAGGCAGGTTATTTGATTTGGTTTTAGACACAGGTATTAGCTGTCAGGGCCACTGCAGAGAATGAGATCAGAAGAAATAGTGCAAGTAATTCTGGGCATAGCACAGGCCAAACACTAGGTGAATCAGGTACAATAGGTCAGAAAACACTAGGCCTTCTTCTTCAATGATTTTGGATAAAATCCAGACACATGGTTATGTGCATAGCTATCCAATTCGAATCAGGTTTTAACCAAGGATGGTAAGATATTAAACCATGCTGGATGTTCAACGGTGGCAGTTGTTTTTGGCCTTCCTGCTTCTTCACTCATGTATGCCTCTCAGTTAGTACCTATACATATAGGGAAAGTAAAGTACTGCTAGGCACAGTTTTTTATAATTTTCTTTTCTTTCTCCATCTTTACACTTACTTTTATACCTAGTCTATATATGTTACCACTCAACTCTGTTGTTGTACCTACTACTATCCACCTGCCTATGTCAAACTTGTACACAATCTAACTGTATAAAATTGTAAAAGATGCAACTTTCAAGATGCAACTCTCACCTTTGTATCTTATTCTGTAATTCTTCTTACTTATGTCTTAATTCATTCTAACTGTAAAAAATCGTAAAAGATTGTTTTTATTCTATGTATCTAATTTAAATTTTCATACTTATGTACTGTTTATGTAAATATGACTGCTGCTGTTATACTCCTTATAATTGCTTGTAATTGATTTATGGAGCTTTTCTCCCCGGGACTCCGCTGAAAATGGACATGTATCCAGTTGGACTCTCCCTGTCAACAAATGTAAAATAAATAAATAAAATTAATAAATGTTCCCATTATGGTAAAGCACATCCAGCTTTCAGTTGTTGGCAAAAGTTGCGCCAGACCAGGTCACCTACAATAGCACTTAGCGATGACAATATGACTCCAGGTAAATAAACACCCCCATTTTGAGAGAAGTGTTCCTTTTGAGTTTACAGAAGCTCTTCTTATCCATGAGGTATACAGTATCATGGCACTTTATTCCCCCATTAAAGTAGGTGCATTAGCTCAACAACTCAAAGTACCCAAATCATAATGCAGCACGCATGTTAATACAAGGATTTACCCATGGGTTTTCTTTGAAATCCAATGTTCCTTTCAAAAACAAACTCGTCAAAAACTTAAAATCCACATATCAAAGTGAGTATCATCAGTATATTCAGGCAGGATTCTGGGCACATTTTCTACCTCTTCTTGGGAGCACTTTATGACATCTCCAATAGGTTTAATCCCCAGGAAAAAAGCAGGAGAATTCCATCTAATCCATCAGCTTTCATATTCAGAAGATTTTCATTCAATGACTTTATTGCCAAGAAAGACACAAGGGTTAAATGTGCTATGTTAGAAGAGGCAGCCAAACTCATTAGGTCCTTCAAATAATACTGATTAGGCAAGTTGGACATCAAGTTGACTTTTCAATTATTACCCATTCAAAAACTGAGACTAGGGCTGTCTTTGGGAAATCAGGTGTATTTTGACACAGCCATGCTGATGGGTTGCTCGGCGGCATGTGCGATCTTTGAAATGTTCAGCACAGCTTTACAATGGTACTAGAAACAAATGGCCTTGAAGCAAGTGTCCACACACTACCTTGATGATATTTTAATTGTAGGTGAAGGCTAGCACCACATAAGATTAGGAATGGACAATTTCATAGATCTATGCAACAATTTGGGGGTTGAGCAACTGGAAGACAAGGTTGAAGGCCCTTCTCGATGTTTAGGGCTCACGAGGGAAAAAATAACAAAGCTGAGATTGGATTTATAAGCCTTTCTGTCTAGCCCACAGTTATAGTCATCCAGATTATGTTACTGTTAGGTACCCTTAACTTTGTTTGTAGAGCAATACAGCCAGGCAAAACTGTCATCATGTTATTATCCAATTTAGTAAGAGGATGCCTGAAAACCATCAATGGGTATGAAAACCAAAAAGGCTCAAGGAAGATCTGATGTTCTGGAGGACTTCTTTTAGGTCAGTTTAATGGTGTTGCATTATGGCAAACAAATTGGGTATCTTCAGAATCTTCTTACAGAGGCAGTAGCTGGAAAAAGAATGAGAGGCAATGTCTGGGGCAAAAGGTTTACAGAGAGATGGCCAGAATCATGGCCCGAGGCAGTCAAGAAAGGCAGTATATTTTTAAGGATCCTACTTATTCGGGTGACAGTCTATATTTGGCAAGAGGATTTTAAGAATAAGAAATTAATTTGCATGACAATCAGGCAGTTGTCCAAATTATTAGAAGCAGGTCCTCTTGATCTCCCAGGTTTCAGCCAGTACTGAGACAATTAATCTTACTTTGTTTAAGAATCCGCCTGACTTTTTCTGCTAACCACATACCCAGCAGCAAGAACATAAGTGCTGACAGCCTATCCTGTCTACAGATTTGCAGGTTGCAAACTTTGACTCCAGAGGCTTTTTGCCAGTATATTACCAATTACATAGCATACATGACTCCTTGGTGAAGACTGATGTATTAGTTAATTCTTGGGCCAAATCACCAGAACAGCTCAGAATTCAGCTTTGGAAAAATACAAAAGTTTTTGTTTTTTAATCAGCCTGTTGAGGCTAGACATTGGTCCTTGAACTTTATCATTCACTTTATACTACACATGTGCTCTTTGAGAGATACTCCAGCTTCCATTCAAGTCAAATTCACAGGCTAAATTGGTTAGCTCATTGTTTAGGATTCCCAGATAATTTGCCAAAACACTGGGCCATTAAACAATTAGTAAGGTGATTGTGCCACACAAATTACAGTTATAGAGACCCTATAAAGCTAATACGTGTCCAGTTTCTGCCATTCCTAATCACAGGGGTAAGAGTGACAATTAGCAATTTTCACAACTTGGTAATTTGGGCAACGTTGTTCACATGGATGTACGTAGGGGCTTTCAGGTTTAAATAATTATTACAGTCACTATGCTGATCAGATGTAGCAGTAACAAAACAGCCTTGGTTCAATTTGGTTAAAGAAATCTAAACCAGACCAAATGGGGCATGGCCAGCTGATTTATTTGCATAAAGAAAGAACAAACAATGGCATAGTGCTCAGTCCACTGGGTGGACTATAGCATTTCAAAAGTTAACAGGAGAACTGGTATTCCAGGAGCCTAGAGGCAGGTCTCTGTCTATTACAAATGTGAACAATATGATCAGAAAAGCCCTATCTAGCCAGGGCATTGTGCCAGAAGGGTTCACTTCCCAGACTTTCAAAATCAGTAGAGCTTCAGACCTAGCCAGGGAAGGACATTTCACTGAAATACTTACGCTCACACGTAGATGGAAATCAAATGCATTTTTAAGCTGTATAAGAAAATCAAGCATTGTATATTCCTTTTGAGTCCATGATTGATCCTGGTCATTGGTTATTCTTAGAGCAGCCCTAGTTGTCTCAATAAGAGCTAATGGGAAGAACGTAAAGAACGTAAGGCTTGACCCTGCACTCCGGATAGTAGAATGGGTAGTAGAATGGACAGTCATTTCAGGACTATCTTGGCTTCAGTTATTGCCTTCACTGGGGAAATTGTTCAACATAAATAGAACCCCCACAATGCATTAATAATCCACTTGGAGGTAATGATGTAGTATACATCCCTAAGCACATCCTCCTTGGCAAAATTTTGGCTGATTTAAATATCTTGAATTAGAAGTTTTCGGATATGTTAATAGTGTGGTCATCCATATTGCCAAGAATATCATGGACTGGAGTTTAGACATGATTAGTGATTGAAATCACATGCAGATTTTTAAATCAAAGAATAGCTGTAGCAATTAAGAATATGACATTTGTTGTGACTGATCACCCTCATCTGAACAAACTTGACCCAGGTTTTCATAGTGTAAATGGTGTCCATTTGAATGAAATGAGGTTGGATCTATTCAATTTACATCTAGCACTGCAAATACAAAAAATAAAATGCATTAAATGTCCTCTTTTAGAAGGCAGAATGGATGTAATCATCATTTTCAGAAAGGGGGGGGGCATGAGCACTTACTGGTGGGTTAGGGCTGGTGTGGCCTTCCCATTTTTCGCCACCTTTCAGCCCTCCTCTCCTTCTCCGAACATCAGAAACTGTCTGATTATTAAGAAAGGGAAAATAAGGCTGTGGTAATTCGGCAGTCATACTGGAGATGACAAGACACTGAGAATGCCCCTGGATTGGGAAAGAGTTGGCTAAAACAGATGGGGAGGCAGGGTATGCCGACCGGCATCAACTCATACATAACAATGTTGGTATTAAATGTTAACATCAGATGTTACAGTTTGTTATTTAAATGTTAAAATATAAGAATCAAATAATGAGTTAATTGATGTATGGATAATACAATAAATGGTCGCAGTAGCAGACACTGGTTTTAATGTGTGCACTGAGAGGTCAGATGTCTGTATTCAACAAGACTAAGTAGTTTCTCACTTGCTGCTGTGTTCCAGGTATCATTTTTGGGTGCAGACCAACTGACTGGGCACCTATGTTACTTGGATTTTAGGGATATATATGCTATCTGTGTTTGATGTTCTGTGTTTGTCTTTCATAAGCATCTCAGGCTTATATTAGGTGCAGCTATCATGAATGTCTGGATCTCTCTGAAAATTAATTTTTTCATCTTGATATATCTCTTCTTTATATGCACTGCATGAATATGCCCTGCTTATAGTCATTAATGTTTTAAAATTTATTGAGTATTATAGAATTCCTGATAGAATGCACTGTCTTTTTAACGTGTGTGTGTGTGTGTGTGTGTGTGTGTGTGTGTGTGTGTGTGTGTGTGTGTGTGTGTGTGTGTGTACATATATGAATCATACTGTATGCTGCATCATAATGTCCCAGAATAAAATAAAAAATAAATAAATGCATGATTGTAAACTAGTCTATAAACTGTGCATATTGATTTCATTTACTTTTACCTGGATTCCTTAGCTGTGGAATTCTTTGCCAATACTACATACTACGGATCATAAAAATAAAATAAGGAGCTGTATCTAACAGTTACCTCCAAAAACATAATATTCCCAACCTGAAAACTCTCATCCTGCTTAAATAGCATAGACAGTTTTAAAGTTTAGAAGTGTGCATGTGTGTGTGTGTGTGTGTTTGCATGTGTGTGTGTGTGTGTGTGTGTGTGTGTGGGTGTGTGTGTGTGTGTGCGCATGCGCCCGCACGCATGTGTGTGTGTCAGAATGATTAATCCACGTTTGATAAAATGATTGTTGGTTAACAACATTCATTCATTAATTTCCTAGTTACTCCCTTAATTCAGCTCAACGTTCCAACCTCAATAACTCTAAGGTAGAGAAACTAATCCTACATGGTCATCAGTCCTTTGCAGATCGCAGACAGGCAGACGCACACACACACACACACACACACACACACACACACACACACACACACACACACACACACACACACATGCACATGCACATGCACACACACACACACACACACACACACACACACACACACACACACACACACACACACACACAAGCACATACACATGCACACACACACACACACACATGCACACACACATGTGCACACACACACGCGCACACAAGCACATACACATGCACACACACACACACACACACACACACACACACACGCACACACACACACACACACACGTGCACACACTAATGGTGGATACCGTGGCAAGACTGTTGCACTGGAGATTGTGCAAATATTACAATATTGAAGTAGCATTATAGAGAATTAAGAAGTTTGTATCACATGGGATTACCCATTATCAACAGTTCAAAAAATAGACGCAAGTAAATCAGATATAGTAGACCATGAAAAGAAGGCAAAAGTAGCACTGATCATTGAAATTGCTACACCCAGTGAAACCAAAAAATGTAGTCCACAGCAGAAGGAAGGTAAATGAAAATCCAGTAGATGAAATTCAACGAACAAATTTATTGGATAAAAACCACACAGTAACAAATCCCTCAAGCGCTTTCACTCAGTGCAGTACTGAGCTTTATCAAGATGAACACCATGTAACAACTGCTTCTATTTAAATACTAAAAAAATCATGTGATCAATTAAGTTAAAAAACTAACTGATAAAATATCATCTACAAGTGCTTGGTATTAAAAGGGCTACATGTAAAACCAGTTAAATAGCCTTGTCATAATATTTCTCATATACATAAAGGCTCGAAACATAAACTTCTAGCTAAACATTGTTCAACAACAATAAAACATTAAATGAATCATATTGCGATCAAGATAATAAATGCTAATGAATACTAAATAAGTATAAAGAAAAAAAAAATAATGAATAAATATAAAAAAAATCAAAATAATAAAAAAATGTATGAATCAATTCTTTGGGAGTGTATTAAGTATGTGAATATACCAATTTTATGTTGTGTTATTATAATTTGGCTCTTCTTAATTTCAAAACACTGCTCAAGTTCATGTTGTCATTAAGCCCTGGCCATTTTGCAGCGTTCAACCTAAGTTGCCATATAAGCTCTTTATATTCCAGTTTACTCTCTCAATCACCCCCTCTACCATCCGGTGTAAGCTGCTTTAAAACAATAAACCTAAGCTCCATGTTGGGACAGGACAATGAATGCTTATAAAAAGTATTAGATTCCTTCTTCTTTGTGATGTCATATAAATGTTCATAAATTCTTCTTTTTAATGTCCTTTCTGTTTTCCCTACATAGAAGCTTTGGCATTTTAAACAAAAACCTAAATAAACAACATATTTTGTGTTGCAATTAAAATACCCACTTGCCAGACATATACATTTCCTTGATGGAATATGTAAAGTGTCACCATTGAAAATGTTTGGGCACTGTTTACACATTCCACACTTAAATGTTCCTTTCTTGCGTCTAATGTTAACAGTTTCTGTTGTATGCTTTCTTTCAATCAATTCTTTCAAATTAGTGTCCCTTCGCCTAACAAATTTGGGTTGCTTTGAAACCATCTCTGTTAATCCTTCATGTAATGAAAGTACGGGCCAAAACCTTAGTACTGCTTCCTCTATTAACCTAGAATTACTGGAAAAAATGTGTGTGTATACATTTTGCTCAAACTTTTAGGGGTTGGTATTCAGCTTCTTCTTGGCTTCAGTTGGACGTTTGTGCTACACCCAGTGATTACAGTGTCCTATATGCAGAGGTATACAAAGTAATAAAAAACAAAGATTTGCAGGCAGAAATCAGGGCAATGTGGAAGAAGGATACCCAGACAGTTCCAATAGTAGAAGGGGCAATGGATCTCATAAAAAAGAATTTATTTAGATATGCTTCTAATACAGGTAACTCCATATGAATTGTAAAAAGAGTCAACTCTGGGCACATCACAGCTGCTGCAAAGAGCACTTTTGGCTAACGTCCAAGATTAAAACAATACAAATTTCATGAACTTTAATATACTTTGACTTGGGAATATGGTCTATTCCCGTCCTGTTACTGGAAACCCAAAAGACTTGGGGAAATTAAACTGGCAGACAGACACTCAGACAGACAGACAAACATACACGCATACACACACACACACACACACACACACACACACACACACACACACACACACACACACACACATACATGCACACACACACACACACACACACACACACACACACACACACACACACACACACACACACACTTGCACACGCATGGAGCACATATGTCTGTGGGCAATTTGGAGGATCCCCAACTAACCTACAGAATGTAGATAACATAAAAGAAGACTCCAAAAACTGTGCATCAGTAAATAACTGTAAGTAAAATAAACAATGTCTGTTATAATACAGAAATAATAAAAAAAAAAACTTTCATGCACAAATATAGTAGAACATGTATGGATAATTCTTTTCCTGCAATATTTATTAACTGTTTTTGTTAGTGGCCATTTGTTTATTTCAGAAGTTATGGCATTCAGGAAGTGACCTAGAAAACTAAGCATGGTAAAGTGACTATGTTAAAAGTTAGACACACAAGTACAAATTCTACTGTTCTGAATGGCTGTTGCTTTCTTTTGCCTGTCAATTCCTTTTTGACTATTGGAACCCACCAAATTACCTCACCATACCCAATGCCCTTGTGACCCCATCCACCATATTTAGTAGTGCCTGAGTCTGATGATTCTTCTAACAATCCAACAAAAGGTGTCAATTCTAGAAAGCTATGTATGGAAACTGCAGCAATGTATCCATATAACATTAGCTCTAAGGCTACAAAAGGCATGCAGGGATGTCAGGTGGTGTGTTGGCATATATGTCACCTTGCAGAGCACTGGCTCATATACTATCTGGATGCAGCCAGCATGCCATTCTGTAGGCACTGGTAGTTTTCTGTCCTGGACCAAATTCCCCTCCCCACTCTCGTGGATGCGATGGAGGCTCTCATCTGCACACTTTCTGCCTAGCTGGCCCTTTCAGTTTTCAGGCTAATATCACTCGTGCAATAGTGAGAGACAAATCTTGTGTGCCAGCTGTCCTGAAGGAATCTGAGATCTTGCTTTTCAAAGCCTGTCAGTAACACCACCATGTCTCTGGAACAGAAATGTAAGATGTGCAACTAGTTGCAAGTAAAAATAAATGTCTTGTCGTACTTGCATTTACTCATTATAGCCAAGTGGTGCCTCCAAGTGTTTTTGCATTCTTCTGACCTCTACAGGCATAAAATATTGCTTGGTCATGTTTGTATTAATAACTTCAAATCCACGCCACATGCAATGTATTAAAGGATTTCATCTTAAAGCTTACACAATGGCAAACAGAAAACTACTGATAGGTTCATAGGTTCATAGGTAGGTATTGGCTATCTGCCCAAAGGCATTTATAAGCCTAGCCAGAAAGTGTTGGCTTTCGCCACCCCCTTAGATTAATTCCCTGTGCCTCTGTCCAGCAGAGCCACTGAAGTGATCCCAGGGGTAAACTTTCTGTTTCCCATTCACTCGTCAAGGTTTTTCTTGAAGAGTGTTACTGATGAGCTCTGCCCAGTGTAGATTGGAATCTTGTTACAGAGCATGGGAAGTCTCTGGGACAGGAATCTATCCCTCCAGCATGTCCTATGTATTGTTGTGGTGAGGTTTAGATCCCTAGAGCATGTGGCTCGAGGGGATATGGTTTTCTTTAAGTGGAGCATGTCCATCAATTCTGGGTTGGACATGGCCTTGTATGTCAGGCAGTGATCACCTCTGAGTAGGCAGTATGCAACTGAGTATAGCCGGAGTTACTTCAGTCGAGTTGCATAGGGCATCTGTTTGAGGTCAGTGACCAAGAGGTGAGGTACTTCTGTGGTTTTTCCAGCTGTTGCAGGTATCTTGTAAGGTACATCCCAAACGGGGCATTGTACTCTATGATGGGTCTGATGAGTGATGTGTAGAGGGGCACAATGACCTCTTTTGCTCTGGATGCAAACCCTTTTGTGATTAGGTGGGCCACATAGAATGATTTTCTAACCACTTTGGCAATGTGATTATCAAAGGAGAAATTACTATCTACTTGCGTCCCAGATCCCTTATTACATCTTCTGTATTTAGGGGGCTACCACCTATGTGGTAGCTTGTGGGTACTTTGTTTTTTCCAAAGGGGATGACTATGCACTTTTTGGCATTTAGCTTGAGGCCATGGTTTTGACACCAGGCATCTGTCTCAGTGAGACCCTTTTGGAGGATGTCTGTGTCAGCTGGAAAGTCAATTAAAGTCCCAAGTTTGCAGTTGTCTGTGAACTTGGTCAGCCATAGTCCTCTTGTGCTTGCCTGTACCTCTGATAAGTACATGCCGAACAGGAGGGGTCCTAGGACTGAGCCCTGGGAAATGCCACTTGTAACCGGTTTAGAGTCAGACCTAGCTCCCGCAACTCTTACCAGTCCGTGAGCCAGTTGGCAACCCATCTCGTGATGTAGGGGTTTACATTCAGGCTGGTGAGCTTGCCTATAATACCAGAATTTGGAATGGTGTCAAAGGCCTTTGTGAGGTCTAGGTAGGCTGTGTGGATCACCTTTCCCTCATCTATAGCCTTGGTAACTGTCTCAAAGAAGTCCACCAGGTATAGGAGGCATGATCTGCCCTTAACAAAGAAGAACTGAGTAAGGTCCAGTGTTTGGAGGTTCCCAATGTCTCGATTAATGAGATCCATGATGATGCACTCCATAGCCTTGCAGACCAAGCTAGTCAGGTTTATAGGGCGATAGTTCCCGGGGTCTGTTGTGGCTCCACCTTTGTGGAGCAGAATAACTGTTGCTGTGCGCCACTCTATGGGCACGTAGCCTGTGGAGAGGCTGAGTTTGAACAGTGTGTTTAGGTGAGGGGTTAGTTCATCTTTGAGCTCATATAGGATGCAGCCTGGGACACCGTCCATTCCCATTGATGCTGTGTATGTGGCTTTGGAGAGGGCTGTTTTAACCTGAGGGTCTGTGATTTCAGGGGCACTACATTCTTCTGGTATGGTTATGGGCCCTTTTGGGGGTTTGAGGGGGGGGTGAAGTTTGCACTGAGCCTGTCTGCCAGGATGTTGGTGATATCAGTCGGTTCAGTGTATTTTGTGCCATTCTGTACTAACTCTGAGCAGATCTGAGAATTGCCACTTAGATTCTTGATATAGCTAAAGAATGCCTTGTGGCTATCTTTGGAGTCCTTGGCAATTTTTCTTTCGAAGCTAGCCTTGGATGATTTTATGAGGGATCATAGTTTCTTGCTGAGACTTATCAGGGATGTCTTCCCTTCTTTGGATTTTACTATTTTCTGTACTAGTTTTCTCCTTCTATTGTATAGCTTGTTTATGGCAGGTATCCACCAGACTGGTTTCCTTTTCTTGGAGGAGTGAGTCTTGGTTTTACTTGGGAAAGCACGATCCATGCATTCTTGTAGGTGCCGGTAGAGTGCATCAGTAAAGGATTTCGCAGCTTTGGCAGCGTTATCCTTTAGCATGGGGGGTTTTAAATTTTCTACCTCGGTCTTAAGTAACGTGAAGTTTGCTTCTGAAAAGTTTTTCATGGTGGTTTCTTTGACCAGGGGTGGGGGAGGAATGTGGATATCCAGAGTGATTAGTTTATGGTTAGATCTAACCAGCGAGGGGTTGACCTTCAGTGCGGAACACTGGTCGCCCATGTGGGTGATGACCAGGTCCAATATGTTGTCACCTCTGGTGAGGGTGTTGACCAGTTGAACCAGGGCATTTGAGTTTATAAATTCTAGGAAATGTTGGGCAAGGGCATTAGTACTTGAGTAGTTCTCCCAGTTAATGTTTGGGTAATTGAAATCAACCAATATCAGGGTGTTTGATAGGACCTTTATGTTTCCCAGTGTTTCCAGAAATGCGGAATGGGGGTCCTGGGACATGGTGGATGATCTGTAGCAAGCTACAATTTGAATTGCAGTTCTGCCCATTGTTAATTGCAGGTGGATGCTGTCTGAAGAATCGTGCTGTGCCCCTAACCTGGAGGTGAGGGTATCCTCGATGAATATGGATACACCCCTGCCTTTTGTATTTCGGTCTGGGTTTTGTGGCCGAAATGTATGGTATGAGTTGAAGCCTGGTAGTGCTGAGGTGCTCTCTGGAGCCTTAAACCAGGTTTCTGTTACTGCACATAATATCAATTTTCTTCATACTGAGGAGTGCCTCAAGTGCGTGCATTTTGAGGTTTAGACTTCTGGCATTGAGTAGCATTACCCTCAGTTTTTTGTTACTTGTGCTATTTACGGTGGTGGGTTTGTCTTTTGAGCCTTGCCTAAAAAGGCACCATGGGGCTGGCAAGAGCCTTGGCCAGTATTTGAAAGCCTAAGGGTGACAGGTGCAAGCCATCTTTAGCGAAGCAGTGTGGCTTGTCGAGCATGTCATCCCAGGCTGACAGACACTGGATCCCCTTTGAATGACACCAGAAGCTTAGCCAATTGTTGAAATTGATAATTTTTTTTCTTTATACCTTGGTATCATTCCTGGTGAAGGCAGGATGCTACTCAGGGTCAGGGTCATACCAGCCTGGGCTACGTGATCAGAGAACTCTTCCATGTCTCTTTTCATGTAGTCCAGGGAGGTATGGCTCAGGTCATTCACACGAACATGGACAATGACAGAGTCATATTTGTACTTGTTCTGGAGTGAACTGAGTGCTTGTGTTATGTGGCAGATCCTGGCACCTGACAGGCAGCTAACAGTAACCTTCTCCTTGTTCAGCCTAGTGAGTGGGATGTCAGTGTGCCTGACTATAGAGTCACCTATTACTAGTGTGTTGGTTATGTTAGTTTGCCTTAAGGGCTGTAATTGTATGGCACACTAGTTTTGTGAAGTATTTGTTTCATGGTTTGTGTTGGGGGGGGGGTGGAGGTTGCTTGGATGTCTGCTTTGGAGGACTCTGTTGCTTTTGCAGATTTTTATTTAGAACCTCCGAGTATGTTTTCGTGTATTTATGTGTGTTTTTTACCGGTGCTGGTTTCACAGGTCTATGTGAGACTGGTGGTGTGATGCATGTAATTCCCTTCTCCTCTTGACTGTCTGGTCCAGGCTTGGGTTGAGAAAGCTTAGCCTCCAGTTTGGCTGTATGATTGCATCTCTCGCATGTATTAGTGTTTGGTGGTAGGATTAGAGGGTTGTCTGTGTACATGAGGCAGTTGTAACATTGCCTCAAAATGCCCAGATTCACCAGTTGACTGGAGAGTACACCTGAAACTGCCCTTTGGACATGCCTGGATAGGTACAGTGACTGTTTTACTGATTGGCTGGTAAGGTCGAACAGAGAGCTTTGTCCTTCTCTACAGTATAGGGGGGGTCTAGTTCTAAGGTTTATTAGTGCTTGCTATGAGTTTTGAGCAAGTGCCGGGCTGAGAAGTGAATGGTTTGAGTGCTTAAGTTGAAAGTTTGTCTAGTTCCAAGGGAAAAATTGAAGAGTAGACTTTGTGGAACCGGGAATAGTTATACCCTAGCTAACCGGCGCTGCCCAGTGAGCAAAACCACGCTAATACGGGTTTTATAGCAGGGAAATGAAAGAGATAGAAATAAGCCCAAAATTGCCAATAAACTACTAATTTCTGGGCTGAAACCACTCCTCCAGGGACAGATAGGCTGCTCAAAGCTCCCTCTCTCACAGTGAACAGAGAAACTTCCTTCTATCCAAGTAAGGTATGGGCAAATGCAGAAACTTGTAACACAGCCCTGAATTCAGCACTAACCTGAAAACTGGACCTTACTAGCTTAGAAAGGCGGGAAAACAAATATTTTTTGTTTTTTTTTTTTTTGAAAATAAAGCAGATACAATCAAAAAAACACTTTAAATGCACAGAAATGGCTATCACACTTGAGTGTGTAGCCTACAACAGTTAAACAAATAATTTAAACACAAAAATGACTTTGTTAAAGTGCAGGCAGTAAAATAAGTACAATATGTAGCTGAAACAAGCGTTTTAAATCATAGGAACTCTAAAAAAAATGGCATTTTACGTGGAATTAGCTAAAGGCAGCAAAAAAATGCAGAAAAATGATACTTAATCACTACAAAGTCTCTCTTTTGTCTCTCTCCTGCTGTAGAACTCTGCAGGGCACCAGGTAGGAGCTTGCTAAGCTGTATGTATTTGACTTCTGTCTACTACAGATAATGAGATAGTAATTGCTGTTCACCTAATATTTATTTATTTTGTCACAAATTTCATGTTTTTATAAATATCTCAACAACCAAGTACACTGACAGAACTGCTTAGCCTCGTATGAAAGCTCTCAGCTAGATGAATAAAATGCTGCTGACAGTATGTGTATAACTTGAATGGTTGCTGAGATATTGTAAGTTGTTTACAAAATACTACAAATGTAATAGTTACTGTGTTTACTGTGACTTATAAAATCCAGTTTAAGACCTTGA
Organism: Protopterus annectens; assembly: GCF_019279795.1. Lineage (NCBI taxonomy): Eukaryota > Metazoa > Chordata > Ceratodontiformes > Protopteridae > Protopterus > Protopterus annectens. The sequence continues at coordinate 1,238,402,639 of NC_056746.1, forward strand.
ATCTAAAGAATACTACAACTATAAAAGTAGTTTGCGCTGAAGGGTTTGCCATTTACACTTCTTTAAGTAACTCCTATGGCTACAGAGATATGAACATTAGTTTGAAATCTGAGGACATAATCTGATTTTTTTCAAAAGGCTTAGGCTCTATCCATTGGAAGTTACAGTGCAAACTTTTAGAGCTCCATTGGAGGGAATTTTTGTCTTAGCAAAGCCAATTTTTCTTCAGTGTCTAGTGTGAACGCTAACCTATTACACAACTTATGCTTATTTATAGGTGAAAAAAACTCAGGGTATAGCTGTGACAAAACAGTGTGTGTATGCCCTGGAGAGGTGTACTTATATATATATATATATATATATATATATATATATATATATATATATATATATAATGTATGTATAAAATTAAAACAAGAAACTCCAGCACACCAAGAGTGAAAAAAAATAGTTTTAATCCAAAAGTCCAGTTCTCATACGTTTTCACCGCAAAAGAAGTCAGTTGGCCAATGTTGTGATCTATGCCCTTTTCTCCACTGTAGTGCAATCTCAGAGTTGATATATTTAGTTGGGGGTCATGGAGGTGTGGCGAAGCTCCCGACTTGTATGGATTTTGTTTGCTTCGGTTTGTTTTTTTAAGTTTTGTTGGGTGATTGTTTACTTACCCAAGGAAAACTTATGTCGATCTGCACATTCGTGAATATAAACTTTTATTGTTTCCGTATTCCCATTTTGCAACTCGATGTTATGGTAATTTGTTACTTTGACATAGATCCATGTGTATATATAAAATCCACAACAGCTCCTATTGTCAGTGTGTAGGCTTTCCAAACTCAGTGGAGCTGATCTGTTTCATTATTCCACCTTTCCAACTTTCAATGGAAACAGCTTTCCACTGCATCCCCCTTTTCTGAAGCATTTAAACAGGCTAACTAAATGTAATCTCATTCAATAAAAAACTATCTGATGAAGTCTGCTATTCAAAAGTGGTAATAAGGAAGCTCAGTAAAGTGGGCAACATTAAGGAGCAATTGGATTGTCCCACATTTTTATTTTTATTTTTAAGATAGAATCTTTTGGAAAAGGATCAGTTTACAAGAATTCCACTACACGCTGTTCAGGAATTTAACAGGACATCTCACAAAGTCCACTATACCTGTATAAATTATACATCCATAACCTAAATGCATCATAATTATAATAAAAAAATAAAATAAAGGGAGGCTACTCTAATCTTAAATTTTGAAACACTTCTCACCAAAAGTATACCAAATAAATTGCCTGGACACAGCCTACATTCATACTCAGTAGCAAAAACATGGAACTTCTTACCTTTAACCTATGGAACTGTTTCTAATTTACCTACCTTTACCTGCTGACTAAAAGAATACTTTACAAAATCTTGGACCTGCTCGTGTGACAATCATGGCTAAACTTACTCACTATACTTCATGCACCCCCTTCAACCTAGATCACACTTTACAACCCACTCCAGCCTCCTACTCCACTCTTTTTTGTTTTCTCACTACCTTACCTTATTCACTTCACCTCTGCAGATCTTTCCTTTACCTCTTTCTCTTTCCTCCCTACTCACCTAAACTACCTGAAGACACCCTACCCTGCACTCTTCTTATAATCTACCCAGGAAATGGTCTACTACAATGAATGTTGGAGAAGGACTCTTTTAAGGTATTTAAGAGGTTATAGACCTGGTAGAGAAAAAATGAAATGGAAGAGGTCAGTGAATGGGAGGTAACATGTTAAATTGCTTAATTTAGATTAGACAGGTTGCTTGCCTACTTTTACATTCAGTCAAATATATTATAATGGACTATACTATTATTGGGTGCTTTGACAAGCCAAGTTTGTTGATGTGTTGTAAGTTCAGAGTCTGATGCAAAAGGGTTTTTAAACTGCTTTCATTATATGTTGTCTAGTTGCAGAATTTTATGATCTGAATATGGTGTTTCTTAAAGGGTGTACTTGCAACAGTCAAAATCATGCATGTCCTGCAAACAGCTCAATGATATTGTTTGAAGTGTAATATGACAAGTGAACAACTCAACTGTCAAAATAAAATAAATATACAAATAACTAAAATGGTAGGGCAAAGCCAGTTGGAATGAAACAATTACTCATTTTACTAGTGTTTTGTGCAACATACCATTTTGCAAAACCTCTCTTTGTAAGAAATAGTGGTTAGAGTTGAAAAGTTATGTATTATAACCTTATGATGTGAAACTGCCTTGCAATCAGTTTCAAAGCTATTATAGGAATAACTACAGGCAGTTCTGTTCTGTCATAAAATAATACTCTAAATTATATTAAAGTAAATGATAGTTTAATTAAAGTTATATGGAACATCAGCAAACCTGGTTGATATCCTACAATAAAACTGAGATTAAATGAGCACAACAAAATGTACCCTCACCTACTTGGTCAACAACTGTCTCTCTCTGATAAACATGGGAAGCAAAGTAAAATTAATGAGCATATTATTTCATATTTATGAACAAAACATATAATATTCCAATACAGTTTTCCATACAAGGTAATTCAGGCAGCATAATTACAGTATGCTTAAATGCACGTAAAAAGTCAGTTCTTGATAATTTGGAAACAAACTGGTACACTTTTAAAGTTCATTATAGCACAAGTGACAATAAAAGGAAAGCACTGGAGAATGAAATTCTGTCAGGTGGAGGCCTAATAATAATGGGAAGGAACAATAATATCAAAAATTTAATTGAGTTATAACATTCAAAATAAAATAAAAACAAGTAATAGCTGCTCTGGTGGCTTACAAACATAAAGCCCTGACTGCGTCCCAGGTAACCTGGGTTTGATTAGGTGACTGACTTAAGTGGCAGGGAAGTGATAGGCATTACCATCCTATTATACCCGATCTTTGGTGGAGGTGAGGAAGACAATATTGATAGACATGCCTAAAGAGGGGAAGAGGGGAACAGGGTGGAGACATGGCTGAGCTGCTGGAGAGGTTTGTCGATATGCTACATATTTGTACTGAATGTCTACACCCCCCAAAATCACAGATGTGTCAAGCCCCCAGATGCCAGCTTCCATGACCAGCCCTGGCAACACCAGATTGAAAGTCCTGAGATGTAATGAGATAGCTGAGCTGGTATCATAAAAGACAGACAGGAGGAACAAAAGAACAAAAAAGAACATAATGATAAAAAACAATTAATAAATGAATATAAATAACTGGAGCCATGCACTACCTGATATAAGAATGTGATATGCGTAGCTGACATTTAGTACTCGATGATTATAAAACAGGGAAAATATACTTTTGCTACAGAAATCTAAGGAGAACTGAATAAAAAGGAACACAAATGAAAATCGGTTAAATAGGAGCGCTACCATTCCATTATAACTTTCTAGCTGACTTTAATCTCCGCAGTCCTAACTCCCTGAATAGAACAGTCTTTGAATTTGTCTACACTGCATTTTGTACTGTGAGATGGCAATACATTTTTGTAATTCCTTCCCTTTGCTGGCTATTTTTCTCCTGAAATTGTGTGGTCATGGGGTTAGTATGTTTTAATAAGGGGGTGTGGCAAAGTCCTCACACCTCACATGGGGGATTGTATGTGTGCTTGCCTCCTGCAGTAAATATATTTTTGGCCTGTATTTCACAGATTTAGAAGAAGTGCTTTTCAATGAGCTTAAATTGTTGGGTTTACTATCAGTGAGTACATCATCTTACCACAGATGATGTAACTTACAAACATAAAATACTAATTCACATAGATGCTCCAAGTAATGACACTTTGAATGGGAATGGTTGCTATACTGAAGTATCCAGTACACACCAGGAATATAAAGTGCTGTTATCTCAGTAACTTAGTCTAGCAGTAGAAGTTTAATTACAGGAATCACAGCTGTAGTATAAATCAAACCTTTATCCCTGAGAGTTATCCGAAGGGAGATGTCTACCTTTTCTGGCTGACTCCAATATTTTGTGAACATCCCTAGCGAGCTGAAGTCCTCCATTTTCCTCTGATGGCACACTGATGCATTGTTAAAAAGCAGAGTAGCTTGTTCTAGTTTTCTTTTCTTTTCTTTTTTGCTCCACAAAGCAATCAGTTGGCAGTATGTCTGCCTTTCAATCCCTTTCAGCTGATGTCCAGAGAACAAAACTTACTCTGTTTTAGAATCATTTCTGTTGTATTTTATTGAACAATTTTGGATTAAAAAATTGCAAGCGCTGATGTTAGCAATATGAAATGCCAGAGTGCTACATGACAATATTTACTTAGTCAGTTTAAAACTTTTCTTCCTTTAGGAAATGTATTTTCTTTAGTGCACTGAGATATATTAAGCTGGAGAAATGAAATACTATAATATAGCAAAAAAACAAAACAAAAAAAACAAAAAAACAAAAGAAAATGTAAGGTACAACATTAACTGACTAGGCCTCACACCCTAGGTAAGACTGACAGAGACAGACTGGGATGGCAATAGGCCAGAATCATTCCTGTGTGAGGCAGGAGTCTATAACACATGAGTAAGCATTAAATACTACTTTTGCCAAAATACAATTGAATTGTATGGGTTACTCTGGAGTAGTTATAAAGACAGAGCTAGGGATTTGTATAAACAAATCTTTCCCTGCTGTTTGCATTTTAACAATATAATATTACTAGGTGATTTTAACAAGAGAAGAAATAACTATAGTGCAGACTTGGACTGTTTTCATAATGATCTGACTAGACTACTTAAGATTTAAAATTGTAAGAGATATGTTAACAGCCCAGTGCAGTATGAAATGTAATCCTAACAAAACTGTCTAAAAAACTAGTTTCATGGTAATTCCTCTAGGATATGGCACATTGTGAACCAAAAGATGACTTTAAGAATAAAACACTTTCATTTTGCTTAAGTATAAATTAATGCATGGATGAATGGAAATACAAATCTAATATAGAGAACATAGAGGTAGAGAAGTACTGGGAGATAGTGAAAAGACATTTTATGTGGTTAAAAGACTTGGGGTATTTCCAAAGGGGAAAAAATGACTGCATATGTATCTAAGCAAACCAGCAGTATCGTTAAAAAATGAAAAAAAAAGGTACTTAAAAATCAGAAAGTTTGGTTTAAATAAATTTAGAATATAAAGAAGATAAGTTGTTGAAGTTACTTTTTTTATATTTTAATTAATTTACAAGTAATAAAAATAAGTTGGCTGAATCATTGTTAGTCAGTCTGGTAACAACAAAGTGCCCAGGACTAAATGATAGCTTGACTTGCCTTTCAGTTTGAAATCATGATTTAAAGAGTTGCTGAAGATTTAAACATCTACTTGGGGGGGGGGGGGGAGTACAATTTGCAGATAATATCAAAATCACAACATCTTTTATGGACAATAGAAACATAAACAAGGTGTAACAGGCCTTATTAATAGAGAAATAAGAGATGCAATCTTCTACATGGACTCCTTATGCATATCTTTATTCAAACTGTCAGTGAAAGCTAGAGAAGTGACTAGTGTTTGCTGGGAAATCACAGTACTGCTATTATACAAAGAGATGAAATTAAGTTGTCACATTAATTAATTACAGGCTGATTCTAGCTGACCTAGTATTCAGTTAACATGAATAAAATGTTGCATGTTGCATTTGATCACAGAAGATCAAAAGTTAAGGAAATCTTTGATATTTATCAACAGAGATTTGCAGTGGAAGGAATCCAATTCAATTACATTGATATGTTTTCTGAGAGTTTGTCTAAAGTACTGAATCAGATTTTCCAGACTGATGTCCCATTCTTGAGATTACTAAAGCTTTTGGTTATGAATTCATAAGTGGCTCTTACATAAACTCAGGAAAATGAAGCATAGAAAACATCTTGTCAATCTACTCACTTATCTCTGATGCCTTAAATAATCTTCTAAATAATCTTGTAATAAGATTCAGTTTTGATATAGCTTCCAACAATGAAAGGTTGATATACATTACATACAGGAACTGTATGTGGACCAGACCAGATGTGCTAAAAGTATCATTAAGAACAGGAAAAGAATTAAGCTTAATATTTTTCACTTATAAAAAAGGAAATAAAAAGAAGTAGCATTCGTTTAATTAATTTTGCAGTGAATATCTTTAAACTTCAAGGTATTAGCAGCAGAACTATTTTCATACAAGGTATGTGGGATGGGGAAACTGTTTTAATATTTTCACTCCATTATGACCCATTCACAGGATATAAAGATATTATAGTTGATCTGCCTTAGCATTAAAGTCCCTTCCATCAGAATAAATCTTTCTGATGGGAGAGTGTAATGCTGTGCTGAATACTAATTAAGACAAATCCAGCCATTGTTCTGTTTCTTCCTTCTATTTTCATAACAAACCGCTAACAGGGAACATTCTAGAAGTTTTTTAAAGCTGTGCCTATTGGTCCATTGACATGAATACATTTCCGTCCCACTTGTGTCCTCATTATTGTACCTACTTCATAACTGTTCCATGGAGTTTAATTTACAGAGTTAAGGACCAACGTCATTCATCAAATAAATCATTTGTACCTTGAACAGACATTCTTAGGCAAACAGACGTTGTTTAGATGCTAATTGTGGAGACACGTTGGGAAAATACTATTTTCCTGCTGTAACTGTCATGCAAATAGGTGAAACAGTGATGTCAGTGACTCTTGTGAAGTAGGGAGCTGAAGGATGCCTTTAGTAATATAATGCCTCTACCACCTTTAACGTGTGCATGGACATCTCTTTGTTCTTGTATGATTATAGAATTTGCACAGATCAGTGCTCAGGAAGTTGTCATTATAATTAATATTATCCCATTTCTTCAAGAAGTGATTTTTAGCATTGCTTTGAAATGCATGCTACAAAGGACATGAGTCTATTTCTATCACATGGGGATGTCCAAGCATTATGTTTTGCATTCATAAAAATGCATGCTAGGGTATACACTGTAAAAAATAATTAAAGTGGATAGCATATTTTGCATCTCTAATCTTAGACACTAGTGGCCCTTGTTTATAGAGCTGGAATTTGCATATATTCCACCAATCTAGTGGGACAAGACCTGTCAAGAAACCTTACCTTGTAGATACCCACTTTAGTTTGCAAGTAACAAATGTATGCATTACTATAAATGTAACAAAAACAGTGTCACCCAATAGAATTAACTATAATGTGGGCTGAAAAAAATGCTAGATCAGTACAGTACAAAATTCTAGTTACCTGCATGCCAGCACAAAAAATTGAATATTATTAAATTTCTAAATAAAACTAATGCATATAATTAACAATATTAACAGTTTTCCACATTTTACAGACACAATAGCACACATCCTCCTTTCCATAGCAATGCATACAACAATTCTATTAAAATAGCTTTGAAATAACTTGTACTAACTAATCATTTCTAAAGGTCATCTCAGCCAAATGCCTGCTTTTGCCTTGAGATCTGTAATACTCAATAAGCCTGCTGTTTCACTCGAGTTTTTCTAAGATTTCTGCATGCTTCCTGCAGCATTCTAATCACATTCCTGTTACTTTAATAATGTACTGCACTTTGAAAATCCACTGCTAGGTTAATCTGAGATAAAAAGCTTTAAGAAAACCTTAGCTGTTTAAATATTTAATACCTGAAAGTGACCATTTACATAATATTCAAAGCAAAATAACACAGATAAAATGTAAGTTGATAAAAATAAAGCCTATAGGTTGCCACTTTCTGGTAGGGAAGAAATATTTAAGTTAATTAATTTGTTAACCAAGTAAATGATCTTTCTTGAAATCTTTTTCAGCCATGACTGAGTGACTGAGGCCACAAGGGGAAACAAATGTGTATTTGTATATTATACATAGATGTAGGTGTATGTATGTATGCATATACATATATGGTTGTAATTCAAAAGGAAGAAAACACAATGTGGGTTTAAAAATCAGAAAATGCACTATGAGTAAATGCTCATTTGTGAGAATCACATATTGGCAGGAGTGTGCAGGAAAATTAATGTTTGAATGAAAAAGTGGTGGTTGTGAAGATATCCAAGAATGTGTTATAGCAGCTGGTGTGACTACACAAGTATTCTTGGGTTAGGATTAGAGTAAGGGGATAAAGTGAGGGTTGAGTATGTTTTCTGTTGTGTGAGTATTGTATCATTTTGTCTTATGCAGTGGTCCTGATAAGGAAAGCCAGTAATCCAAGAAAACAGGTGGGAACACACACACCAAACGAGTAACTATCACAGGTATGCACAGTAAACATGTACCACCAAAACGAAAGAAAACGCCAGGCTCAAGTCCAGTTCTGCAAAAAAATGTATTGATGATGTTAAAATGATATTTTACCACACTACTACAAGCTTTTGTACATTCGTCCTCATAAAAATAACAATAACAGAAGGACTTCCTTTCAAAACAGGAAGTAATTTTTGGAACTTTTTAAATAAAGTTTTGTAAATTGATATTTGTCATTTAAAGAAACCTGATTCACAAGGCCTTCAACTTAAATATTTAACTAATTAAACATTAAAAGTACGTAAAACTATGTTATAACACATACAAAATATGGTATTTTAAAATATACAATAACAAAACAATAACATATATGAAAAAGAATGTGTATTGTACAAATTTAATGTTTAATAAATGGGCATAATGTCAATATGAGAGATGGAATCTTCTATGATGCATCTTAACATGACATAAAAGGCACTGGTCAATATTAGTCCCATCTGAAAGTAGCTTTCTATTGTACTCAGGTCAGAATACAGTATCATGACCCTAATCGTGTGATGGGGTTTTATAACAGAGAGAAATAGAAAGGGATTTTATGTTCAGTGATTTTAAAACTTGTGTTAGGATTATCAGGAGAGTCTTATAACCTGCAAAATATTGGCATAATAGGTGATATGAATGCATTTTACTATGACTGAGTTTCTGTAGACAATCGATTGCAATATTTCTAGAATAATCCTATATAGACTTTCCAAGTTTGAAATGCAATATGGGAAGACTCTTTTTTTTTCAATCTGCACATTTTTTATTATCTTACGTAGTTCAGGATTAAACAACAACTGGGTGGATATAGTAATGAGAAGTCCTGTCAGTCATATGTGAGCCTATTTCATTTTCAGAATCCATAAAGATTACTAGGTAAACTGGAGACAAGATCAAAAGCAGAAGCAATAATTTCCAACATTACGTTGACTGAACTTTGTATAATAAACTTGACAAGCTTTTGGCATCCTGTCTTAAGACAATGGCTGCCCAGGTCCTTAGTGATAAACCAGCTGCTGAAAGGATATTGACTAATGGCAAGCAATCTGATCCAGGGGTCACACAGAGTTGTTTGATTTAATTAGTTTTTTTTTTGCTTTTATTGGTTTTGTGATGTATTTCATTTCTTTCTTCTTGCCTGGAAATACATTTGACGGGAAAAGAAAAAAGAAGTCTTGTGAACTGGCATATGCCAGGAAAGGTAGAAAGCACATTCAGTTGGTAAGATTTCCTTTAGTGTTAGTGATATAATATTTACTTTTAAGGATTGATTTTTTTAAATTTTGATATGATCCTAAAACTCAAAGCTAGTGTCCAGAAAATCTTAACTTCTTGGTCAGATTTCTTCATAGCATTTTATTTCTTAGCATTTGAAAACCATACTCATATTATTTGAAATAACATATCCATTATAGACAATGGAGAGCAAAGGTATATCAGTTTCAGTGTAAATGCTGATATGTATACATAAATATATATATATATATCAGCTTTGACATCAATAAACCTCATATAGCTATTTGTAGTTTTTCTTATCAGCAGTAAATCAGTGTACACTCAGCAGGGTGCAGAGACTAATGAAACTGTCTCCTAGTCATATACTACATACATAGCAAATTTCCATAGGAAATATCATGAATCTACTTGCAGGGAGTAACTCATAAATCTGGGTAATAGAACTAGAAAGCTGTAGACACTGATGCAGGAAGGAAGGCTAGATATTGGTGGCATCAAAGAAACATAGACCAGTTACAAGACAGTCCCCTGGATTTATTAATCTTCTGTGCAGGACTAGCTTAGTCCTGCACGGAAGCGACCATTTAGGAGCAGGATGGCAGAATGCCATGCATATTAATGAGGCACTCTGCCTGAGCTCCTAAGCTTACATGGAGCATGTAAGAGTGCAGGTAGGTGTGTCTAAGAGCAGAGCTCTTAGAATATACATGCCCCAGCAATAAAGAAAAGCAGAAAGGCGTAAGAAATGAGCGAGACTGCTCATAGGGTTCTGCATATCCACACCAACATTTCCCCTCAGTAAATACAAATAAAATGAACAAAACGTCTTTATTTTTTATTAAAATTCTGATTAAAGCTAACTGTAGGTGCGCGGGTGTGCCCATTGCTTAGCTACAGTTAATGCAGCTTAAATGGCTGAAGAGGATAACAAGGAAGATATATGCAAATGAAGCAGCATAGCAATAGTGTAGTGGGCAGAGTATTTGCCTTACGAGCAGTCATCCCCAGTTTGAGTCCCACTGCAGCAACTTCCATTTTCCAAGGCAAAGCATGTTATGACCAATATTTTTGTTGCATAACCCGCTAAATAACATATATTTGTGAACTGGAGTACTGCATTAAATGCACATGTGAGGTGTCAGTGTCATAAAGAATAAAGCACCAGTAAGCAAATTTAAGCACCAATAAGAAGTAGTATGCATATTTAGGCAGTAGTAAGGGAGTTTAAGCCCATTTGTGTGATGGTAAGCAATGCGCACACAGGTTAAGCAATTTAGAAGCTAACTCTCTGAAAGCATCATTAACCGGAGGTTAGCAGTGCTTATCCTCACGCAAACCCGCGCAAACTTGCTTACAACTGCTCAAAAGTGCCTTAATCACTCTGTATCCAATGGCCCTTGTTCTGCCCAGCAACAAAATAAACAGCCTTGCAGGTCTTGAACCCAGGACCCTATACACTATAGTCACAGTAGTTAACCACCAAGCCATCACAGCAGTACAGAAAAATGAGGTATCAGAAAACAAGTCTTCACTATAGTAAAATCAAACTGAACCTGTGAAAGGAATCAGGATACAGACATATGTTCCATAACCTACTACATAACATAAATATGTGAACTGGATTACAGCAGTAAGCCCAGAAGTCAGGTGTAATTGTAATAGAGTGTTGAAGTCCCCAATAAAACACAAGGACCCCATACAGTGTACATACACATGAATCATGGATTCCAGGTATACATCTAAAATGTAATAAATAATAAATCAATGCCAAAAAGAAAATATAATGTAAAGTCAAATGTAAGCAATGCTAAGCATTGCGCAGACCAGCTTAAGAGGTGTATGCAATGTGTAGGCCAGCTAACTCAATGTGCCCAGTGTTATATCCATTTAAACAATGCCAACCTTAGGTAAGCAGGTTTGCCCATAGTTTAGCCTTTTCAAAACCGGACAATCAGGAAAAATTGCAGGAAATCAGCCCTACTTAAACCCAAGAGGCAGGAATATATCTCATAAGTGGTTGTAGCTTCCCTTGCAGGCACCATGCCAGGAAGGGGAGAGGGTGTGCGCTTTTGGGCGCAAGTGCTGGTGCATCCAGGAGTCCAGAGTCATGGCAGGACTCCTTGTCAAAGACCATGAGCAGTGACTGCTGCAGGGCCAGTACCCAGGCTCCCAATATAAGGCAGATGCCTGGGACCATCTCGCTTGTGACCTCACCAGTGCCACTGGCATACCCCAAACTGGTGAGCAGGTCAGGCATCACTATGCTGACCTGAAGCAGTGTAAGGCGGACCTCTTGGAGCAGTGGATCCAAGAGGCTAGAACGGCGGGTGATGACCCAGCTGTGTGTAAGTATCACCCCACTATGTGTGTAATAATTACCAGCTCATGTATATCATGGATAGGTATGGCTAAATATTCCTCTTATGTCCTCCACAGCTGCAATTGGGCAGGCCACGAAACAGGAGGCCCATGGCAGTCGCCTGGAGAGGTTGTGATGTGAGGCAGGTCAGTAATACTCTTGCATGTACTGTCATAGGAAATAAATCTAAAAGTATTAGTAAATTAATTGCCTGTATAAAACCTGTATTGTTTAAGGCAAGTACTACATACACTGGAGAATATGGCAGCTAGAGACTCCTATAGTATGTATGTAAATAAAAGCGCAACAGCCTGACAATAAAGGTCTAACTGCTGGACTGCATGTGTATACTCTGGTATCATATGGTAATGTAGATTTGCATTCACATAATAGTACTGTTGTATTAAGCACTTGTTACCCACACCATGCACCATAAATAGAATGTGTACGAATGTCTGTATATGCCTGGTGTAATCCCCATAGGCCATTTAGTACAACTGAGAGACACATAGAAAACAGGGAAAAGGCAGACAACAAAACCCAAATAGCACATGCAACTGAGATGTGAGCTGTTGTTTTTTTAACACACACAGCCATGGTTGGAATCCTGCCAGTGGTAGTAGTCTACATACAGAATCATACCCCACAACAGTACAGATATGCCCAGAATGTCCAGTAAAGTGGCCCATATCTGTTGCCTGTCAACCTGCCCCCCCTGAGAAATCAGTGGGATGATCCCAGATGTATAGGCAGCAAACAGGAAATACAACTGATTGACACACATCTATGAGAACAAAGCTGGCACACTAACAACTCCACAAAACCTTATGAGACTAAGAAGCCACATATTTCCCATTTACACCCTCATCTTGTCAAGCTGTGGCCAGAGTGTGTACAGTAACAGAGTGATATGTATCTGCATAATAGTAATGTGGAATCTGGTACTGTGTGTGGCATTATTCAGGTAGTGCTAACAAACATTTCTCCCACAGGTCTGTCAGATACCAACACTGTGCCCAGAAATACAAGAATAATACACTGTACTGGTACTGATTACATTGGTATTTTATGGCAATGTGACTGATGCAGTTGCTCTGAATAATGAGGCATTACACATCACTGTTGCCCGCACTGTCCTACAAAATATAACTGTCTAGGAAATCTGCATAAGAGTGTTGTAATACAAGGTCAGAATGCAAAAGCACAGGAGAATTATAAGACAGGAGGCAAACAGGAGATATACAGCATTATCTATATAGCACACACAACTCTGATGGATAGTGTGTAAGTTGTAGCAGACACAGTCATGGTCTGAATCCTGGGAGTGGAAGTAGGCTGCATACAGAATCATACCCCACAACTGTACAGATGAGACTGGAATGTCCAGTATATGGGCCCATATCTGCTGTCTGTCCCCCTGGTAAGTCTGTGGGATGATCCCAGATGTTTAGCTAGCAAACAGGCAATACAAGTGATTGTCAAACATCTATGAGAACAAACCTGTCACTGTAGCAATTCCCAAAATTGTTAGGAGAGTAATAAGCCAAGTATGTCCTATCTACACCCCCATGTTGTCAAGCTGTGACCAGAGTGTGTACAGTAACAGAGTGAGATGGATGTGCATAATACTAATGTGTAATCTGGAACTTTGTGTGACAACATTCAGGTAGTGCTAACAAACATTGCTTCCCATACGTACGTCGGATACGAACACTGTGCTGGAAAATAAAAAACATTATACCCTATACTGGTACTGTTTACTCTGATAATATAGAGAATTGTGAGTGTTGCAGTTTCTCAGAATAATAAAGTATCACTGATCACTGTCACCCACACTATGCTACATAATATAACTGTGTAGGAAAGCATGTATATGTGTGTGTCAAGTCATTGAAGGTTGAAGAGGGCAATATTCTGGATATGTCCCAGTACACCTGCATGTGGTCAACACATGGCCAGAGTCTGTGCAGAAAGAGTTGGATAGCTATGTGCACAACATCAACACAGAATGTGGGAGTATGTGTAGAAACAGTTAGTGTTAACAAACATTCCATCCACAGGTATACCAGGTAAGAGGTGTATATTGCAGGTAAAACCAGTTCATGTATAACGATGATGACAGCCATATCACTGTCCAAACTAAGGCTATAAGGTAGTGTAGTAAGACCTGTAAGGTACAGATAACAGCACTGACTAGGAAAGTAATGTGGACTACAGGAATATACTAGTTGTTACTTGACATCTTTCTCTCCCCCCAACATATATCCAACAATACACAACATACCCACCAAAACCGGTATGTAATGACCCCAGTCTTCTGATAATGTCCTATTGTTTGATAAATATTTTAATTGTTCCCATGCATGTGCTATATTTAATTATTCCAACATTGGTGGCATGGTGCCATCAATGTACCTGCATGCTGTTCTTATTATCACTGTAGTCCCATATATGCATGTATTCTGTTTGCTATGCAACTGTTCCGTATCTGGTGTTTGGGTTAATGGAAATATCTATGCATGCTATTATACCTAACCCTGGAATGTGTTGACTATTACTAACCCACATATGATGCTAAACTCTTAAAACTGTGGCATGTTTGGGAAGGCCGGTCCCTGCTGACCCACCTGTCCCCCTCAGCTGGCCGTGACACCGAGCACCAGCATGTCTGGAACCCAACCTGGGCCCTCCCTGTCTGTCGGTCCTGCACCACCTTTGGGTGGAACCACCTCAGGGGATGGGGCACACCCCTCCCCCGGGAGCGGGCATGGACAGGAACCTGTCACCAGTCGCCAGGTCCGGGTCATGGTGTGTATCAAGCTCAATCAGCAGTTTGGTGATCTGCTGTGCCAGCTCAAGGGCAGTGTGTCGTGACTAGAGGGTCAGTCTGGTTCTGCGACTCAGCCCCCAGCACAGCTACCTTCGGGACTGTGAAGGTGCAGTGGTGACTGCCCATGGGTGTGGACCTCAGTCACACTGTTTCCACTAGGGGCTCATGGGCTTCCAATTTCCCAACACCCTTCCCCATCAAAGTGTTTACCCCCCACGTGTCACATACCACCCCTGTATGCATCTTGTTTATCTTGTCTGTTAACCTACCCAATGTACCTCCCCAAATATACCTACTATCCCTCCCCAACATACCAATCTCAACTGAAATAAAAAAATAAAAAAGGGCAATCTGTTCCCATAAAAAAATCTTGCACCATGTATAGCTGTCCATTTTGCGCACATGTCCACTGGACACATGTAATCAGGTCTAATTGACATCACAACTTATTATTGTTGTCCTCACATCTCTGCCAGGGGTTTGAGTGTCCAAATCTACCTCTAAATTCAGTGTATATGCACAGCTGTTGCTGCAGAAGAAATTAGCAACTACGGACCTTCCAAAGACCCTTCCTGCACATCCCTAGCTATTTTCCCTATGGTCTTTCCCTCTTTGTGCCTCTTTTTCACCACTTTCCTATCAACCCTTTTTTCTTTTTTTTGAAGAAATTAGCTGGGGTAAGTGGGAGTAAGCACTTTAAAGTAGCAGTAAGTGGGTTTAAGCCTGTTTGTGCAGGGGTAAGCAATGCCTATACTGGTTAAGCAATCTAGAAGCTGAGTATAGGAAACTGTAACCGGATGTTAGCAGTGCTTACCTCCGCGCAAACCCACACAAACCTGCTTACAACTGCTCAAAAGTGCCTTAATCACTCCGTATCCAATGGCCCTTGTTCTGCCCAGCAACAAAATAAACTGTCTCTGCAAGTCTTGAACCCAGGACCCTGCACACCATAGCCAAAGTGATTTACCACTAAGCCATGTCAGATGTACATAACCCTGATGTTTTCACAAACATATCATCCAGCCCAGTCATTCAACAGTACAGGGAATGTATTCCAAAATGTAGATGTGTGTGTTTGTGTGTGTGTGTGTGTGTGTGTGTGTGTGTGTGTGTGTGTGTGTGTGTGTGTGTGTGTGTGTGTGTGTGGATATTAATATCTACATAGATAAAACATACCTATATATGTAGATATAGATATAATATAGAAATATATACTATGTATATATATATATATATATATATATATATATATATATATATATATTTAAATAAACATATATACATACACATCAATGCATCTATAGATATATATGTCTACATCTATATGTCTATAAATATACAGCAAGTTATATATATGTAAGCAGATATATATATATATATATATATATATATATCTATATAGGTATATACAGACATACATCTGTAGATAACAATGGGAACATAACAAAAACATATATGTCCACATGCACCGTTAATGGGGTTGAGAGGCCCCAATCAACATATGTCTTGTATGAATAGGTATACCCCCCACACCCAAACACGTCTGCCTTGCAATACACTACCAACTGCTGCAGATCCTATAACGGGCCTTGACATGACATGGGCACAAGATGTTAACAGTACTCCATCCTACCTGTATGATGTCAGGCTGGTATCACTAACATATCATGCAGTACAGTCTGGCTCCCATAGGGAATGTACAATGTGGAAGCTATCAACATTCCTATGATACATATACACAGACACATATATGCAGATACAGCTATCCATATATATATATATATATATATATATATATATATATATATATATATATATATATATATATATATATATATATATATATATATATATATATATATATATATATATATATACATACATATATATATATATATATGTATGTAACTACACATACACACTCAGAGATATGTATAACAAGATACATATGTAGAAGGTGCACACAATATGGGACAGCCACTATGGCTACAGTTACCACCTTAACAACTGGACACTGTATGAGCCACCCATACAAATGATAATCATTGCCTGCAACATATACCCACAGAGAGGTCAAAGGATATAACACCACACACAGATTTGCATAAATGGGAAAGCATTATTTTGTGTACTATTACAGTTGTATATGCCAAGTCACATAGCAGATTAGACACTGACATACATATAAACAGAGTAATGCAACTGTGAAACAGTTATACTAATACAGTAGTCTGGAAAGGTTTACAAATGTTGCTGTCCAGGTCAAGGCCTTCAAGTATTACAATAGTAAAAACAAACTGGGCAACAAGATACCAAACAATCAACAGTAAGTAATGCAGATGTATAGTTCATCAGCCTCTATCTACACTCTGTAGACAATCCCTAGGGGGTAAAGACCTTAGTTGACACAATGGGATGTAACTGTTACATAACAAGGCATAACTGGCACCATCACAAGCATACTGACAAAAAAAACAGTCTGTATGGCAGGAGGCTGTAGGCCTGCATTTACCCAAGGGGGATTGTATGGTAATGTACATCCAGATATCTTAAGGCAGCGTAGATATGGTGTGTGTGGGAGGTCACATCTGCTTTTATCATGTGCGCCATTGGCTACTGACAGACATCCTAAGGACATCATAGGACAGAACCACTGCTAGCATGTACTTCTCCTGTGGAGTACAGCAGAGATACTGGCCAATATATGTGGACAGTCTGACACACTCTAGACAGTCCAGAGGTATACCCAGCACCCCGTAGTGCAAGACATGTGGACCAGGCCTGACAATGTGGATGTTAACAGCCATGTAGATGGGTATAACACGTAACTACTGGTATACATTTGCCCCCATAGGTTATGCATTCACACACCCCTGTCTGTCCTGACACATGATAACCGCTGGTACAGAGGTGCCATGGCTACATACTAGCCACTAGATATTGACATACCTCTGTACAGCATCCCACTGCTCTGTCGGACATGCATGACTGGTGGCCCAGCAGAAGTACATCTGGCGAGTATCTGGACATGCATCTCACTGGGTAAGTACACTAAGCTGCTAGGCATGTAACAATGCACTGAGCAGACTACAGGCAGACTGACACAACACTGGCCTACCTTTCCTATGGGGGAATGCACATGTACCAGCATGTAAAGCAGGCTCTACAGGCATGTCACAGCACAGAGTATGATATACCTATGTCAAAGTGTATAATCACAACCAATGTGAACACAGCCAAAGCCACATATGGTAAGCTAGCATAATATTACAGTGTATGGACTATATGTTTAACACCATCCTCATATGTGCCACTCACACACTAGCCTTACATATACTGGGCCACTACACAGTGTGGTCCAAAGCCTGTCTGTGTTATGGGACATGTGTGTGTGTATGGCCCTACAAACATGTAAGCTGATAGGGTAACATACATTGGGGCAGCATGTGACATCAGACAGAACAGGATCAAGAACAATGATATCTACCATAGTTTGTACACAGGCCAAAGTAAATATTAACAATACACACAGTGTTGACATTCACTATGAGTACACAGACCTCAGTACTGTACACACAACCACAGAATGTCCAGGTTATGTCATAAAATGTAACACCTACTACACATAACATGTGTAGCAATCTGATATCTCACTGGCTTGTTATCAGATATGATGAGATGAATTATGGTGTACAGCACATATGCACCTCTAACTGCATGACATATATACAAAGGTTGACAGAGTTGTGGCTGAAGGCACATACACAGGGCCAATATTGACATGTTGCTGTGATACCCTCATACATTTACTGTTGTAACAGGGTTTGTTGCAACACATGTCCTATGAGGGATATGAAGTCAGTAACTCTCACGGCTGTCACCATCTACAGACTTCAATCCTCCACTACCTTCTGCAGTTCACAGATAGGTGCTCTGTGGGTGACACATGAAACAAAAGGCACCACACACTGTCCAGTCTGCAGATGACCCTACAGATGGGGGTTTCCTCATAAACATAGCACTGATATGGCAGCTATTAAAACATGTAGGTCAGCCATATCCACACACACCCTGTTAAGCCAACATTACTCCAAATGCAGTATAGCAGCAATTACAGTCTGTAGTCAAGTCAGGCACATCCCCCTCCTGTGTGTTGCCCTGTTTCCATAGTGTATGTTGTTAGAGGTAGATTCCTGATCCATCCGAGATGCTGTTTGCCAAACAATGGATCAAGTTCCTGCTCACAGTGAATGTAAAGGCCCAACACCAACATGATGTTCCTAGATATTGGAGTGTGTTTCCATGCAATTGGCTATGGGAATGTTACCACAGCTGTTCCACATGCAATCACCTGGAGGTGGGCTGCAATTCATGCAGAGGCCATCAGCTGATCATGAGCAACACTTAAAATACACATGCTGCTGCCTAAGCAAAGCAGGTGTTAAGTCTCCACATCCACCAGAGAGGGAGTAAGAGAGGCAGACAGAGGCAAAGAAAAGTCAGGGAGGGGTGGGAGAGTAAAACATAAGCATGTTTGTGTCGCACACCTACCAGCAGAGGGTATAAAACCCCTAACCAGTATGCAGTGCTATCACATGTCTAAGCAGTTATTGGATGTGCCACATAGGTTACATGTTTAGGAGCCCTCAAAATGTATATGTGATGGTGAGTGACATCTGCAACAGGGATATGGTAGCTATACAGCAGGTGTAGTACACATGCCTGTCTGCATGAACAGGTGCCAGCGTTAACACAGCCACACTCTCACAGGGATGCACACACATTGACACACTTGGCAGGACCAGGAATACAAATCATCACTAGTGAGAATGCCACAACACATTACTGTGCAGGTATCACATGCACCACAGGGGTCATACAGAGTTTATATGGGCAAAGGGTATGTGGAGGTGTGTGACATCAGACAGCATGCTTCAGTATGGCAATTGGAGTTGTAGTGAGTGTGAATGTGGTCATACGCATCGTATAACGCACACACACAGACACAGGGTGCCAGTACTGACATGCATGGGTGCATTGCTTCACAGGTGTGTAGTGGTCAACTCTGCCAGATGGCTATACAAGGCTAGGTGATGCGTATACCTTGGCATCAGGCCACACAACATTGGTCTGCACTGTGGCTCAGGGGTGTAGTGTCTGGATTTGACCAAACAGGTGGGTATTGTATTCACCATCCAGTCACCTGGGTGACTATTACATGTAGTCAATGCTGTGCATTGCTTCCCATGTATGTGTTCCTTAGTCCATGACATGGACGGTGTCTGGGATGTGCACACCTCCCACATGCATGTACAGTGACATGTGGAACTGTACCTGGGGTTTCTGGCCCATGTTGTGTACACAGATTGTTATCATCAGATGTGCCAGTCCTGGCCTCATGTGGTGGGAACTATTAATGGACAGCAGGTTGACCCAGCACTTACACTGATAGCATGATATGTGTATTCCCTGGTGTCAGCGGCATCTGTCCATACAGGGCATGTGTTTAGGCATGGTATGACGTTTGTGGGTCACATTTGCAGTCACCACAGGTGTTGCTGGTGTCTAGTGGGGAACATGGGGAAGGTGCACTGTCAGCATGTACGTGCCAATTGGACTGATGGTCAGAGTGCCATGCCCACTGTAGCCCACTTCAATCACACTTTGGTTACTATCAGTGGGCAATATACAGGATACTACCAACATAGCGGCTGTTGCCTAGGCAAGTGTGTGTGTGTGTGTGTGTGTGTGTGTGTGTGTTTGTGTGTGTGTGTGTGTGTGTGTGTGTATGAGACATGGGTTGAGAGTGTTATCTGGGTAATACTAGGGTCACTCACTTTGTTTGCCTGGCCTTGATATCACATGTAGGGGTATAGATATGCAACCCAGCCTCTCAGCTATTTCACATCTGTTATCCCTGTATGGTGGACATTGTGATATATACCAGAGCCACCATAAAACACAGACACACACACACAGACACACACACACACACACACACACACACACACATGCACACCTGTCATGTCTGGGATTAGAACTCATACCTAATTAGTTTATTACACTACAGCACTATGCAGTTATAGGACACGCCATGGAGATTACTGGAGTACTCTTCCCCCAAAGCTGTATTTCACAGTGAATGACATCAGCAGGATTACCAAAGTAGGGCATTTGAAGTGTAGTGAGTGTGACTAGTCTAAAATGCATTGCTCCCTACACAGACATCAAAACACACACAAAACATCCACTACTGCCATGTGTGGGGATAGAACCCCTACCAGAGTTCTATATCACACTGCAGCATGAAGCAGTGATAGGATGCACCACAGGTATAACTGGAGTACTCCTACCCCAAAGGTGTATTTCACAGTGAATGACATCAGCAGGGTTGCCAAAGTAGAGCATTTGAAGTGTAGTGAGTGTGACTAGCCTAAAATGCATTGCCCCCTACACAAACATCGAAACACACACAAAACATCCACTACTGCCATGTGTGGGGATAGAACCCCTATCAGAGTTATATATCACACTACAGCATGAAGCAGTTATAGGATGCAACATGTGGATAACTGGAATACTCCTTCCCCAAAGGTGTATTTCACAGTGAATGACATCAGCAGGATTGCCAAAGTAGGGCATTTGAAGTGTAGTGAGTGTGACTAGCCTAAAAAGCATTGCTTTCTACACAGAAAAGACCCCCCCCCCCACACACACACACACACTTGTCAAGTCTGGGATTAGAACTCCTACCTATTTTATCACACTACAGCAGTACACAGTTATAGGATGTACCACAGAGATAACTGGGCTACAACTTTTACAAAGGTGTATTTCAAGGTGGATGACATCAGTAGCCTTGCCAAAGTAGGGCATTTGAATTGTAGGGAGTGTGACCAGCCTAAAAAGCACTGCTCTCTACACACACAGGACACACACACAAACACACAAACACACACACACACACACACACACACACACACACACACACACACACACACACACACACACACACACACACACACACACACACACACAGTTGCCAAGTCTGGAATTAGAATTCCTACCTATTTTATCACACTACAACAGTACGCAGTTATAGGATGCACCACAGTGATTACTGGGCTACAACTTTCCCAAAGGTGTATTTCAAGGTGAATGACATCAGCAGCCTTGCCAATGTAGGGCATTTTAATTGCAGGGAGTGTAACTAGCCTAAAAAGCATTGCTCTCTACACACACGGGGCACACACACATAGCTGCCAAGTCTGGGATTAGAACTCCTACCTGACTAGTTTATCACACTACAGCAGTATGCAGTTAGAGGATGCGGCACATAGATTAATGGACTACAACTTTCCCAAAGGTGTATTTTACAGTGGATGACCTCAGCAGGCTTGTCATAGTAGGACTATGGGGAGGGCAGTGTGGTGCATGGGCCATAACCCATTCATCTAGAGGTTGACACACCACATGTGGGCACACGCAGGGTCATATTCCACAAGTACGTGGACACAGCTGCTAGATGACTTCTTTCTTGTACAGTCATGTTGCACAGCTAGCACTTGCACCACATAGTCTGTAATGCTGACAGATACCGGTGGCTAGTATCTACAGTAAGTGACATCTGAACCTCGTGTGGCTGTAGCCATTTGGCTGTATGCTGGGTGGGATGGGCCTGGATGGCTTCTTGTCACAGTCACTCTCTTCCACACATCTATGTACATCTACTTTTGTCTTATTATAGTGTGTTGTCTTTGGATATACGTCTGTATTCCTATTCACCGTGTGTGCAAAGCATGAATGGTGCATACTGAGGAGTGTTTGTACTAACATCTGCAACTGCCAGATATGTCTGGTCCACTGTTGTTTGCAGACATGGGATTCATGTGTGTAAGTGTGTGAGCATGCCCAGTATGTCCTTCCACATTGCATGTGTGGATCGATTCCAGGTAGTTTGTACTCTAGTGAAGACCTTTGTGTTGTACACCTACAGGTAGCAAACTGTTTCTGCAGGGTACACGTCAATCATTTGGCAATATGAGGACAAAGTGTGCAGGGGATAGTGTGTATTGTAGGTGATTGTGTTTGTGCTGCTTCAGCTACATGGTACTGCTGTTAGCAGAGATATTCAGATATGTGTACTGTTATACACTGTGATGTTTTCTGTCCTCATGTACAGTCAGGTGGACATTCCTGCTCACAGTGATGTCTTGGGGGACAAGGGTGACTGCAGTTGTGTGCGGTATTGTGGGGCAGACGCTTACAACATACATCCATCAACATGATAGTATGGCCTTATATTGCTATGGCAATACCTCACAGCTGTACAGATTCACACAGGTTACCCAGAGGCAGGGGCCATAAGTTAGGACATAACCCTATTGTGGTGTATGGGCAGGTATGTAGCCACCCATTTATGTGTTTACAGCCAGGGATAGTGTGTGCACACAGCTGTGTTTTGGACCTTCACACCCCATGCTGCCCATGCTCCCACCCCCCTGTTATTCTCTCCTCTTCCTTACATTATGCATACATTCTCTAATACTTTCCCTATGTTATCACCCCATCACGGCTGTGTGTTGGTGTTGGTCCACAGTTCATACAGTGGGACATGGTGGACATGTTACTGTGGTTTGTCCACATGTCCTTGTATACGGTATATGTAGAGTGTGTTGTGTTGTTAATTGGGTTTCCATGACATAACATGCATTGGCAGTATGTGTGAGATACAGGCCCTTGGCAGAGGCCTGTGGGCCATTAGCTGTTGATGCATGCCAGGTGTGGCATGCCATTGCATTCTGTCAGTCCTACAGTCTCAGACCGCCATACAGTATATTTCCCTGGGGTGACAGAGTAGGTGTGCTAGGTGTTCATGACAATACTTTCTTTCAGTCTTGATCAGGTAGTGTGGATGCTGGCAGGATGCTACCTACAGTTGGTGACACACCTGCATGGGACACCTACACTGCATGCTGCATTCTTTCGCTATTGCCATATACAGGTGGGGTCATATTGTACCCATTTCCCACAGCAGCGGTACAACCAGAGAGGTACCTGTGGGTGGTATTTGCGTGCGCTGAGTGCATGTGTGTTATGGACAATACTTGCGTCTGACACACATATATGCATTGGGAATTCCAGTTATGCTTGCATCTGCAGGTACATCAGCTGTTTCCCAATTCATCAGTCCAACCTCCTTTGTGATCTGCAAGTGTTTGGGCAGATAACACTGGTATCCCCTACTACAGGACCAGATAATGTGATGCATACCTGTATGTACTATTCCAAGGGTATGCCTATTTCACCGTGACACAATATACACTGTATGTTTGGGGTACTTTCCCCTGTGTAGTGCTTGTATATCTAGCCCAACAGCCATGCCAAGTCAGTCTTTCAGATGGTGACACATATTACCACCATACATTTGCATTGGCTTACTGCTAGCTTGTGTTATACTCGTAGGTATTGTCGTTGGCACTGAAGTTGTGAGGACTTGTCCATGTCATCAACGGTAGTGGGCAATGGCCACTAGGTCTTACCTCAAAATTCATACATACTGACCACTCTCACACAATATGAAACACACACCAACCTAACACACACCTACCTGTATATTGTGCAGATGCTACAACCTATCCTGCTGCCTTGGTCACCTCTGTGCATTTCCACTGGTATTATACCTACACATACATGTTCCTACATTTCTACATAGGGTTTTGGGGGGCACACCTGACTGTTACGATGTGTGTGCATCAGATTGGGGGGCATGCCAGTCCATTACTACATAAATACATACGGATGGGGGGAGCACACCTGACTATTTCTACATTCCTACATAGGATTTGGGGGGGCACACCTGACTATTTCTACATTTCTACACAGGATTGGGATGGCAGACCTGACTGTTTCTAAGTTTCTACACAGGATTTGGGTGGGCACACCTGGCTATTTCTACATTTCGTCACAGGATTGGGGGAGCACACCTGTTATTACATTTCTACGTTGTATGGGGTGGCAAACCTGACACTTGTACACATTTTCTATGACTGTACTGGTATGTCAGGTACTCCATTTCATTCTGTATTCTAACCTATCATGCTGACTAGAGGCATATCAGTATACTACAGGTCGTAACTTTGAGTGACCTACATATTAGTTTCTGACTTCCTACCCTTCAGAACTAACATCTCACTGCCTGACCTGCTGTAGTCTGTCTGTGTAGGCCTGGGGGGGAGGTTGCCCATAGGCATCATTCAGAGGCCATAGCACAGTCTTTGTTTGTGTTTGGCTACACCTGTCCTGCTGGCTGTGACTGTTGTTGGGTATGTGAACCCCCCCCTGACTGGCATGTGTGAGTCACTTACCTTGTGGGTGTCCCAGTATTGAGGGTGGTGCTGCAGGGCTGCCTATGTTGCATGCACATAGTACACTCCCTACCACATGGTTGAGCACAGGTAGTGTCATGTTTGGCATCCCTTTTACTGCATGTGAGAGTCAGAGAGAGGTGTTATTCCCTGTGTCCCTTCTGTGTCAGTGTATGTGCTATGTGTTGCCTCTTTGCCAAGGCCAGGGCATACTGGGCATGCCTCCTTCTGCCTATGGGGCAGGTTCAGGTTGTTCCTCCTTCGAGTCACTCTGTGCATGTGCAGGCCTTGGCAATGGTGGGGGGGGGCTGTGTGTCTCTGCCCCATGCTGTTTCTGCTGCAGCTGTTTCCGCAGGATCATATTGTGTAGCATGGCACATACAGTGACAATTTGGGTACATATAGCTGGTGAGTACTGTGAGGCTCCACCGGATGTGTCCAGGCACCGGAACCATGACTTGAGCATCCCAAACACATACTCTATTATAATTCTCGTCTGTGCTTGTGTCTCATTATGGAGTTCTTGTTCAGGTGTGTGTGCATTTCTGATGGGTGTCATTAACCACAGCTCCAGTGTGTATCCAGAATCCTCCACTAGGTGACTGTCAGGGATGTTCCTATTGGCAAATCTCTGGTACAGATGCATCAGATGCCAGATGTGGGAATCGTGATAGCTTCCAGGACAGCCAGCATACACATTTATTATTATGCCCTGGGCATCGCACACAACATGGCAGTTGATGGAGGAGAAGCCCTTGTGGTTGATGTAGACCCTATCCCGCTCACCGGGTGGTACTTTGATACATATGTGTTTGCAGTCTATAGCACCCACTACCTCAGGGTATTATGCTATTTGGTGGAACAGTTGCATATTGCTGGCCAACACCTCACGGGTGTTGGGGAAATATACGTGCTCACCGGCATGTGCTGACATAGCATCCAGGAACTGGTACAGTACCCTGGATGCTGATGCCTGTGAGATCCCCATCATATCCCCAGTTGGCCTTTGGAAGGCACCTGTAGCTAGTATTCTTAGGCCTACACATATCTTGGTATCCACAGGGATGGGTTCCTGTATGTTAGTTCTGTGTGTCAGGCGTGGCCTGCACAGATCAACAATTTGCTGTAGGAGGTCCCTGTCCACCCTATAGTGCTCCACTATCTCCAGCTCATGTAGCCCCTGGTAGGTTACCCTGGGTCTGTACACTCTTCTCTGTCTCCTCACTGTGGGTTGGTTGACAGCATTCACATCCTCACCACCCTCAGCCTCTTCCGCAAGTTGTTGTATGATAGCTATTGCAGCCCCTATCATTTTGTTGTTTTGCCTGTTAAAACTTCCCTGCTTGTATACACTGGTGGTGTAGAATATGGGAAAACCAGAGTGGAAGGTGTTTGCATAGTTCATAGTAGTGTTCTGGGCTGGGCTGGTCTGCTGCCTGTGTAACTGGCTGATTCTGATACATTTCACCTGCCAGCTATGCTAGTTCTCCTTGATTAACTTCCTACTACTGTTTTGCCTTCCCATTGCCTTTCTGTTTAACCTCAGGGGCACGCCAGACAAACACAGTGCTCACATGTGCACGGAGCTGCTATTTCCTGGTTTACCTTTTTTTCTTTAAAACCTGGTGTGCAGCGTGCACACCAGCTTAGGCAATCAAAAGAGTGTAGGCCGACTCAGACACACACCCTTCCAGCTGTGCTAAGCTAGGAGCAAACCTGAGCCACAGGGCTCCAATCCACTTACAGTATGTCTGACACCCCCCCCTATGATGTCAGCTAACTCCTAGGCTTGCACCAAGCTAGTCCTGCTCTTACACTGCTGGGGGCTGACTAGCATGCTGGGGAAATTTGGGATTCACTATCATTCCCCTCATTTGCATAGGATTGCTTGCTAATGCATAGGTACATGTCTCACACTGAGCTCCCCCCTTAGCAACCACTACTCACTGGCCATGTTGTCTTCTGCCTGCCATTGACTATAATGGCAGAATAGTGATTTTCATTAGAATGCTTTTTTAGGTTTATTTTCTTATTTTTCCCCGATCCCGTTTGCGCGCCGCTGCCCAATGCTAAACAGCCTAGATCGGCTAAAAAAAATAAGAGCTGATTTTTTAAATTTTTTTTAAACTTGGCCATTGGCATGCTGCCTGAATGATATGCACCCTTTATTTGGAGCTGTCACGGCTCTGTTTTGGAATTTGCAGAAATGTACTTGGTTACTAACCGAGTACATTTCTGCAGATTACACTAGGTTTGCACGGCCGGTTTCCAGCTTCCTGGATCACAAATTCACCTCATTTGCATGGATTTCTCCTGCAAATGGGGTGATTTGCATACAGGGGCTGAGTTCGTGCATGACTAGTGCAGGAGCGCCCGTGCACGCCTCTATGGGCTATTCCTGGATCGCACAGCAGACATATTGCCTGCTAGAGCTCCTACACTAATCCTGCACACCGTGCAAGGCTTGCAGAATCCGGGGGAGTGTAAACAATGGAGGATTCTGGGTATAGGTTTTACAGGAACACAAGAGAAAGCAGAGCTGGAGATGGGGGTAGTGATTTACATAAAGGATGGAATCAAATGTGATGTCAGAGAGGAAGAGCTGGCTTAAGATGGGATTATAATAGGTGGAAGGGAGGACAGGTAGAGGAGGTATAGCAGAGAGAGGCATGCAGAAGGGCAAAAAAAGGGATGAGAGCAATAAAGTCATAAGCTGAAAGGGAGTTGGCAGAATGCATCAAGAAAGATAATATTTCTTAATGATATAAACCTTATTTCTTGGGATGAGTATTTCATAATTTATCCCGAGGTAAGGAAGGACATACATTATTTTCATTTGTGGTTGTTTCTTCAATGCATATCTATCAGACTTGGAGCACACAGACATAATTTACTTTTTTATGTATTTTGCTCCAAATTTATGCATGGATTTTATGGGAACTTGCTTTGGTTATGATTTTACAGTTTTGTACTAAGATTAAATAGCTGCCTATCACGATGGAATGGATGCACTGCTTGACTCATGATACCTTTTATCACAGCTCAATTCAAATGCATGTGTTGCTAATAACTCATGTGTTCATGCTCATTATTTTAAGAGCAAACACCACACTAATAAAAACATTTTTTTGCAGGAAGTAAACTAAACCTATATCCCCAAGTAGAGGATGCTTCACCCCAAATTCTCCTTTATTTTATTATTCTTGTGCTATAGGGACTACACTGCAGACTAACAGGAAGTACTAACTGGTAGCATAACACATATCTTGCTCTTTATCTGTGTGAGCTAAGCTTATGCCACCAATAATTTTCTATCATGCAAGAAGCTATAATCTTATCTCATTCTGATGAGATGTGAACAACAAAACACAAACCAAAGCCAACTGTGACTTGAAGTCAGGTATTCCAAACAAGTGCATATACACCAGATATAATTATGCAGTGGTAATAGCTTACCAAACATAACTGTACAATGGTACTATCAAGATTGACATAACTATGCAATGGTAGTACTAGGCCAGATATAACTGTACAGTGGTAGTACCAAAACAAACATAACTGTACAGTGGTAGTATCAAGCCAGACGTTAATGTGCAGTGGCAGTACCACATTAGACATAAGCTGTATAGTGGTAGCATCAGCACAGATAAAGCGTGAACCAGTAGTATCACACCATACATAACTGCACAGTGGTAGCACTAGGCCAGATATAACTGCACAGTGGTAGTACAAGGCCAGACACAACTGTACAGTGGTAGTACCAAAACAGTCACAGCTGCACAGTGGTAGTACCCAAACAGACATAACTGCACAGTTGTAGCACTAGGCCAGATATAACTGCACAGTGGTAGTACAAGGCCAGACACAACTGTACAGTGGTAGTACCAAAACAAACAGTGGTAGTACCAAAACAGTCACAACTGCACAGTGGTAGTACCCAAACAGACATAACTGCACAGTGGTAGCACTAGGCTAGACATAACTGTGGATTGATAGTACATGGCCAGACACAACTGTACAGTGGAATTACCACACCAGAAATAACTGTGCAGTGGTACTATCAAGACTGACACAACTATGTCATGGTAGTACCTGGCCAGACATGACTGTGCAGTAATGGTACCAGATCAGACATAACTATACAGTGGTATTACCACACCAGGCATAACTATTCAGTGGTGTTATCAAGACAGACATAACTATGCAGTGGTAGTACCTGTCCAGACATAACTGTGCAGTGACAGTATCAGGCCAGACATAACTGTACAGTGGTAGTACCAAACAGACATGACTGTACAGTGGTAGTATCAAGCCAAACATTACTATGCAGTGGTAGTATCACACCAGGCATTAGTTGTACAGTGGTAGCATCAACATAGATAAAACTGAACAGTGGTAGCACCATACCATACATAACAGCACAGTGGTAGTACAAGAACAGACATAACAGTGCAGTAGTAGTATCAAGTCTCACATAACAATGCAGTGGCAATACCAGGCCAGATATAACTGTGAAGGTGGTAGTACCAGTGTTCAAAAATTGGTGTGCTAACAGGAATTATGAAAGTACAGTTCTAAATTATGAAAACAGAAAATGTTAAAAATTATGTTCGATTTATTGAATGTTTCCTTATATTTTTAACAGTTTTTGATATTTTAGGCCCATAATGTCAGAATGCCACCCAAAGGATCCATCTTGATTATATATTTCATTGCTCATTTTTCTGTCAAAAGTTAATCATGTAATTGCTCTGGAAATTTGCTTTTGCAGTGAGTTCTGATGTGGTTATTACTTTAGTTAAGAAGGGGGAGTTCTGATGTGGTTATTACTTTAGTTTATGAGGTAAGGGGCATGTCAGGGAAGTGATGATCATAAGAGGTAAACATACTGAGGCATATGAAATTTACGGTGCAGTATTATGAAAGGCAATTACAATCCTGGAAAGATGTGAATTTGTATGACTTTTATTTGAAATTTAAAAGTCTGTATATTTTTCACATGATTTGATAAT
Organism: Protopterus annectens; assembly: GCF_019279795.1. Taxonomy (NCBI): domain Eukaryota; kingdom Metazoa; phylum Chordata; order Ceratodontiformes; family Protopteridae; genus Protopterus; species Protopterus annectens. The sequence goes on from NC_056746.1 coordinate 1,238,432,718, forward strand.
GTCATTAATGCAAATATCAGCTGAAGAAAATTATGGTCTCTATTCTCTAGTTATATTCCACCTCTTCACACACGTTTTCAACAGATGACAAAGGTTGATTTCTGTTTCAGGTAAATCATTCTTCGTGCATTTTTTTCTTGCATATATACACTTGCTAAATATACAATTACATTTCACAGTTCAGCAATGGCAGTATATGTTGTCTGAATGTTTTTTTGCTCATTTTGCACTCACGTTTTCTTTGTTGTTGTCCTGGTGACACCTCTGCATAGATTTCTATCCTTCACTGCCTAATCTCATTAAGCCTTTTCCAAGCACACTGCTTCTTCTGCTTACTGACAGGAAGGCTTGGAGTTTGCATGCTTCTTTCATGTATTGATTTAAAGAATAAGTGCATTTTGTCTGTGTTGAAGAGCCCATGTCTTTTATCAGTAAAGTGCTTTTATTGATTTTAATCCAGTGGAATGCAATACATGCACAGGCAGACAAATACACACACACACACACACACACACACACACACACACACACACACACACACACACACACACACACACACACACACTCACCAAAACTCAATTTTAATAGTAACCCTTTTTTGCATTTTTTTAGTATTTAAAATATTGGGAATGTAGGCTGTTCTGAAGTGTGGGAGGTGGGGCTGCATTTGAAGGGGAGGAGTTAATGGGCCATTGGGCTTGAACAAAGAATGCAATTGGAGGCTGGTAATTAGATAATTGGAATTAATTGAATGAAGTATTGTGTATAAATGGAGAGTTTGTTTTAATGGTTATTACTCTTTGAAGACTGTATGTGAAGCCGAAGCGTTAGGTCAATTTAACTTGATATTTGTTAGTATGTTTATGTGACCGTTTTATTGTTGTTTTATTTTACTTTTGAACATATAGTTGTTTTTTATTATGAGGAGTTAATGTACACTTCCAAAATTCCTGACTATGACCTATACAGGTACTCTAGCAACAGAGTTGATTTTTATACTTTTCTTGGTCATCTGAGGAAACAAGAAAGCAAAGTCCCTAAGCAGATAAATAGTGGGTCCCATCAAAAAGCATA